>NC_053154.1:171207731-171510231 GCF_016835505.1 Polypterus senegalus
GTCATCTTCTCCCACCTGACTCTAGCTCCTTTTCTAAGGCACCTGGAAGTGGTTCAGGTGCTCATTGTCCTACTTGTGGCAGCACTTCCAAGTGTGCTGAAACTAAGGGCTCAGCACCCCATGGAAGTGCCCACGGAACCCAACAGGGCTGCACCAAACTCCATGGAGCCCTGCGAGATTCGGAGGCACTGCCACAACCCAGGGGGGCTGCCACCTAGGGCTCTAGGGGAGGTACTGCTCTGGATACAGTATGCTCCCTCCCCGGTCCTTGCAGCGCGGAGGTGTCCTGGCCGTATGCCACAGTCCGTCCTGCCCAAAATTGCTACCAGGAAAGGCACCAGCTTTCAACAATATTCTCAGACACGCTTAATTTAATGACTGTGGATTGTGGAGCAGAGCCTGGACAGGCAACATTGTCTGTAATGCAGGATGCCAGTTTAAAGCAGAACTCAGTTACATGTACACCCATATATCCAATCTAGACTCTCATTTCAAACTAACATTTGTGAGGAAAATTGGAGTACATAGAGGAAAACCCACACAGGGAAGAAGGGCAATGTCTACATGAACTACTTCTGGGCCACACTTCTTATTATATTTTACCATTTGCTGTCAATTTTTAAATTAGAGAATTTTACATTTATGACAGTTTTTCTAGTTAATTGACTAATAATAACATTGCTGTCTGGAAAAACTTACATTACTTTGTTGTTAGCAGTAGACGAAGAAGACTTGTGTTTACATTACATTTATGGAATAGTTTACCATGTTTTCTATCTTTTTTTAAAATAAGATTTTAACTGTATATATACGTCACTATCAACTTGCACATATCAAATACAATTCTCAAACATGCTTAGTCAAATACAGGGTTGTATAGTAGAGGTTTCCAACCTGGCAGCATCAGAAGCAAGGCAGGACAAACCCTGAATTTTATCACTATATAAAAAAGCTTTAGATATGTTCTGTTTAATGGTTAATGTAATAAACAGATTATCATGAAAATGTCTAAGCACTTTACTAAAAGGAAAGACTATTCTGGGTACAAAATGTTTGCTATACCTCAGCTTGCACCCTTTAGTAAAATCCTGTGTAAGCCTCTGCTTACTTTTCTAAGCTCAGTACGTCTGTCTGAAAAGTATTTGCAGTTAATGATAGTGACACTCTGCTTTGTGGAGAAATGAAATGTGATTTCCCTATACATGTCATTTGGTCTAAAGCCATGAAATGCTTCACATGCTAATCGTGCAACTGCTCATGTTCTATTACAGAACTGTTTTGTGCTGAAAGACAATGAACCCACTGAGGGGTGGATATGACAGAAAACATCTAACAAAACTACTTAGCAACTTTGCCTCATATGAGCTGATCAAATCAAGGTGGGATTTGCCAATCTAGTGAAGATCATTGTCTATTTATTGTTGGGGCTGGTTAATCGAATTTAGGGTCAAAGTGGCTACAGGTGATTGTGGCAGCAATGCACACAAACAATGGATGTGTAGCCAGTTTATTTCAGGGCACACTTATGCACACTCTCACACTCACTTATATAAGCCCATTTACAATTGCTATTTTGTTCTAATGTGCATATTTTTAGGGTGTAAGGGAGGATTAGAAAAATATCCAAAATGAAAAAGAGGGAAAACGTGCAAACTCCACATCTGGCCTAAGATTTGAACTCAGATCCCTGAAATTTTGTAATGGCAGCGGTAACCATTGCCTCACCATGCCTCATGGAAACAGTCATTCTTGAAACAAATCCACTTCTTTTTAAAGAATGCCAGTCCCTTGAAACAGACCTGAATGAGATTACAAAAGGCACGATAACATGGGCTAAAAGAGGCCCTAAGGGGTTTATGCAGCCACTGCTGCTGAGATTCATCTTGTTGGTTTCAGTCTAAGTCCAGTGACAGGTGGCTTTTCGAAAGGTTGATAATCTCTGCACCTGGTCCTAGTGCTCCAATTTGAAATGTGAGAGGCCAACACAACACACTGCTGAGAGGTCACACAGGACCTCCTCTCGCTTAGCTGGTGGCTTAACGGCATAATGGCAGAAAGGGAAAGCCAGCTTTGCCTTTGTTGGTATAGATGTCAGTATGTGATTTGAAGAAAAATCTATTTTGGGAATGTGAAATGTACAACTCTTTATTTGTCAAAAGAGTTTAGTCAGGTGAATCTGGAGAACTCTGACAACCCATCCTACGTTTGATAGTGTTTGAAACAGAGGGTGACGGGGCGAGGAACCTTATCAAAACTGGGTGTAGTTAAGAGTGGTGTCCCACAGGGGTCTGTGCTTGGGCCACTATTATTTTTAATATATACTAGCCAACCCGCGGCGTAGCATACACCGCATATAATTACTTATTGATAAGTTTATGCCGAGGCATGCCAGTGGGAGTAAGACTATTAAGAAATTTTTTGGGGAATGCAAGTTGATCTGCAGGATCATCTGTGACGATGGAATCAACGCTGGTGAAAGTTACTTCGTCATTAGGGATAAGTTTCAGCACCTGTTCATTAAGGTGTAGTGAGTCTTCGTTGGTGATGCTTAATATAGCTCGCGTACTGAGTTGTTCCAGAGTGACAGTTAAGAGGTTGATGTCGCCATATAATTGCCTCAAGAGCGATCTTGGAAGCCTCCAAAGGGTGAGAGTTGGTGGGCGGGGCCTTGTCGTGCGTTCCCCATGACATGGGAGTAGGGTTAGAGTGGGCGTTCGTGGCTCTTTCGTGCATAATCCATGTGCGGGGCTCTGTTACAGTTGGTGGGCAGGGCTCTGTGAGTTGGCGGTCGTGGCTCTCTGTCTTGCATGCTGGGAAAAGTCAACGTGGCTCAGAGGTGCATTTGGACTTTTGCACAAACGAAAGAGACTGAGGCTGTGTTTGGTGAGTTGTTGCGTGCGGGCACATAAGTAGGCAGTGCATATGCCTCGAGAGCGACGCTGGACGCGGGAGGACGGTTACAGTTGACGTGCGTGGCTCTGTCGTGCGTATCCCATTACGCGGTAGAAGGGTTAGAGTTGGCAGACGGGGCTCTGTCGAGCGTATCCCATGGTCTTAGAGTTGGCGGCCGAGGCTCTGTGAGTTGGTGGGCGTGGCTCTCTGTCTTGCTTTCACTGTCTTGCATGCCCTTAGTGAATTATATATATAGATAAATGATTTGGATAGGAATATAAATAACAAGCTGGTCAGGTCAGCAGATGAAACCAAGCTTGGAAGACTGGTAGATAATTTTGAATCCGGTAAATCATTACAAAGGATCATGGACAGCATACAGGCTTGGGCAGATATGTGGCAGAAGAAATTTTGAGTAATTAAATGCAAAGTATTACACATAGGACGTAAAAGATTTTAGGTTTGAGTAAACAATATGAAGTCTGAAAATTGAAAGAAACCCTTATGAGAAGTACTTATGAGTCATATTGGACTCTAACCAGCAACTTCAAGTGTTCAAAAGCCATTAAGAAGGCTAACAGAATGTTAGGTTATACAGCTCGATGTGTGGAGTACAAGTCCAAAGAAGTTATGCTCAAGCTTTATAATGCACTGGTAAGGCCACAGTTGGAGTTCTGTGTGTACTTTTGGTCTCCAGGCTAAAAGAAGGGCATATCAGCACTAGAAAAAGTCAAAAGAAGAGCTATTAGGCTGATTGCAGGGCTACAGGGAATGAGTTATGAGGAAATATTAAAAGAGCTGAAACTTTTCAGTTTAAGGAAAAGAAGATCAAGAGGTGACATGATTGAAGTGTTAAAAATTATGAAGGGAATTAGTTACAGTGGATCGAGATTGCTACTTTAAAATGAGTTAATCTATAACACAGGGATACAGTTGTTAAATGTAAATTTTGCACAAGCATTACACACAGAGAGGTATAGACAAATGGAATAACTTGCCAAGTAGTGTGGTAGACAGTAGAACCTTAGGAACCTTCATAAATTGACTTAAAGTTCTTTATTTTGGAAGAATGAAGTAGACAGGACTGGCGAGCTTTGTTGGGCTGAATGGCCTGTTCTTGTCTAAATCTTTCTAATGTTATACCAGTTATACCTCTGACCCAGATTGTGTTTTAAAAAGAAAGATGTCTTAGATGTAAAAAAGAAACCTACTATAGCTGTCGTAAGTTCTCATGTCCAGTGAACAACATCTCATCTGAGCAAATATTGTTTTTTCAACACTATACAACACTTACCAGTGGATTTCCACGTCTCACTCTAAGTATTATTTTAGGTTATCAGGTTTCTGCTGTGGCTCAACTCTAGCCAATGATTGTCGCTAATTTAAATGTTGGCATAGTCCAGGCTTTGACTCTCAGATTTGGAGTCTGTTCCTCTCAGTAGTTTGAAGGTAAGATTATTTGCCTTCTTGATCATTTCCACATCCACTATCAGTGCATTAATGATAGCTGCAAAAGTTGAAAGCATGCTAAGTCAAGTGTACACTTCACTCAGAGGGAAAGAGATGAAAGCAAACTGGATTGGTGAACTTTTGAATTCCATATATTGTCCTTGCTGAAATATGAGGAAAAATAATGGACACTGCAAAGAAAACAAAGTTATTAAAAATTGTACATCTGGGCAATTTTGTATGGTTTTTATTTAATTTTAATTCACTTTTACAATCTAATGTATACTAACATTAGATCGCACCATTATACCATCACTACCATCACTACAATCTTTATGTTCCACAGTCACTGTGATATGTGAGCACATATGACATTTTTTTCAAATAACAGGAGCTCATGGGTGAAGCTCTTTTTTCGGCTTTTTCCGAACTTACTCATATTTCACAGCCTCATTCTGTCTTCATTGTATTTCATTTTATTCTACCATTTTTTACTCTTTCCCTTCTTTATTGAAATATTTATCATGTGTGCTTTGGTTTGATTTGATCGTTATACTTCTGTCTTTTTTCTTAGATTTTTATTTTTCCTGTTGATCCATATTGTATTTTTTGTTTTAATGTGTGCTCACAGGAGTTAGTTTGTGTCTTGTGGTATCTGGGGCTGGGAGTAGCAAGAAACCCCAAAATATGCCATTTCCTCTCATACTTAAAAGACAATATGGTAAATTGTGTCACAAGTACAACAAAAGCCACACAAAAAAGAGGTTTGGGGCAGCCACCTGTATATTGTTCCTGGCTGCAATGGAGAGATTTTCAAGTACAGAGTTGTACAGGTTTAAGTCCAGAACCTAACTGCCTTGTTGGTGCAAAGATGGCAGGTTTAAAAGGGATCGGAGGAAGTGACGTCATCTGTAGGACCAGAACCAGAAGTGATGTCATTAAGGCCGGAACCGAAAGTCGTGTTATAAGTGGATCTCGGACCCAGAATTGATGTCATCAGCAGAGGGTGGAAAAGGAAGTGACATCATCAGGACCAGGCGCCATAACTGGTCTGCAAAGAAGTGAGAAAGAGAGTTAGCGCACTCCACAACCCCCTGCTCTGGCATGGAATTACTTTACCAGCTGTCTCCCATGCACACGTGTTTTCACAATTGTAATCATTAATTATTACCAAAAACTCAAAATGATCAAAACAACAAAAGCAAAATGCTAAGCAAAAC
The DNA here is from genome assembly GCF_016835505.1 of Polypterus senegalus. NCBI lineage: Eukaryota > Metazoa > Chordata > Cladistia > Polypteriformes > Polypteridae > Polypterus > Polypterus senegalus. The sequence goes on from NC_053154.1 coordinate 171,213,293, forward strand.
GTAAAATCAAAAAATGCAAAATGCAAAACAATGAATCAAAGCATCAAAATGAGTATGAAGGGACAATGAGTCTTTTTGAAATATCTCAATACTGTGATAACCAGAGTGTTGTACCACCATCTATTATATGCCTAAACAGCCAAAATAGCATTCAAAATAAAAATGACCTTCTTAAAACAGGACCAACAATAGCAAAACAAAATAGCATAAAATGGTAAAGTACTATAACACAAAATATTTCAAGGAATCAAATAACTACAGAATTCACAAAATCACCTATAAAGTGCTGGTGCTGTCAGCTGGACTGTATTGTGATCTTTGGGAATTACATATTTTTTGTTGTCTGCTTCGAATTGGCCTTCTTGTTAATTACATAATAAAGATGGGGTTTTGACACAGAGAGAACATGAATTTAAAATCTGTTTTGTGTGTCTTCTTTCATTAAAAAGTTAAAAATTTGTTCACGCTTTATCATGACTAAAACCCCCCTTTTAGATTATGACCATCTCCATGGCAATCCTTCCTAGAATTCCCTGGAGTACATTCGTTTGTGATGTCATCTGGGTGATAAATTAAAATTTATCCTCTGTAGTTCCGAGTAATCTAAGATTGAAGATTGATCTGACTATCAAATCTTTTGCTCTTTTTTTTTTACCTTGAATTTTTGATTGTGCTTTTGGCTTTGATGAAAGATCTGTTTGTCTCTCTGCTTTGGAAAGATCCTTGAGTATGCATTATCTGGTCATTTTTCATTCTTTCTATTACTGTCTTTTATGAGTCAGTATAACCTGTCGATTGGATGACACAATTAATGAACAGAATTTAGGGGAACTTTGAGAATGATTTTAATGGAAACACTCATAACAATAGTCTAAAATTGAAGTGTCTCTTGCAATAAAGCGTAAAAACGTTATGAACTTTTTAACAAAGTAAGATACAACAAAACAGACTTTAAATTAGGGTTCTCCATGTATCAAAACTCTATCTTTTTTTTATAATTCACTACAAGTTCCATTTGCAACTGTACAAAAATGTTGTATAGTTTATATATATCGTAGAAGATTTGGAGAGACAATCCTAGTTTGTAGTGTGTTGAAGTACTTAATTATTAACATAATGGTTCTAATTTGTATTTTTCATATTAACACTGTGAAAATTTGACTTAAAATATACAAAGCATTTGGTAAATATATCTTTGCAGCAGTGATAATGTTTATGATAAGTCATTTGTGAGAATGTAAAAAAAGATAATTTTGTTATACAAGTACCAGTAAGATGCATTGCTTCTGCTTTTTGACAAATTGCACACCTCAAACATTAACACTGCTGTAGAGTTTCCTGTATTTGTTCATGGCAGTGAAAAAAACCCAAATAATAATACTTTAAAACAGTATTTTGATGATATATAGTTTAATAAAAAAAATATATTACTCATCTGTGGCTTGTGTTAAGTCTGGAGAGCATAGTTAGCTTTGGTGATCACTGGCCTAAAGCCACTAGGCTAGTTGGCTAGTTTCCTTTCCAGGTTAATATCGGGATCTGAAAAAGTTTTGTTACAAATGGACTTGCTTTATCTTCCCATTATTATTATTATTATTATTAACATTCTATACCAGCTGAGACTCAGCACATTTAAAATGAGTTCCTTAATGATATGTGTCACCACCCAGCTGCTTTAAGAGGATGATGTTAGCTCTTTTTCAGAACTTGAGTAAGCAAAATGACAGGATTGTGTTTAGGGATATTCCCCACAGACGCCACGTGAGAAGCATCTGTGCTCATTTTTTTTTTTGTGTGTGTGTGTGACCCAAGCACGGTGGAACTCAGAGTGAACCCAACTAAATGCTGACTTAAACACTCTAAATTACCTATTCCCAGGTCTGAAACTCGACACTGTGAACAAATTGGCTTACTGAGGCACCATTAGATTTGCTGATGCCTGATTCATTTTTAGAATCACATATCCTCACCTAATAATCTATCCATTCATTAAATGAAGCCATCTGTCTAGTTCACAGTTGTGGAGAGCTAGAACGTATCCTGACAGTACTGAGTCTGAGTGTCAATGGGAATATAGTCAAGTATAGTCATACATATAATCGCCCAATTTCATCTTTGCAATCAAAATAATATATATTTATGTATGCTTTTTGAGGTAATCCACTTTTGTAAGGGGAAAAAATATACAAAGTTCACACACAATTGAAGTCAGTCAAGAATACGATTATAGTGCTAACATCATAAGACAGCAGTGTTATCTATTGATTTTATAATTTTTTCCTCAACTTTGCAGAATCTTCTACAAAGAAGAAATTAACATTGGGCTGGACTATAGGCCATTGGCGGGTGCACTTACTTACATGCACAATGACTTGTGCATCTTTATGGACACTGGAGAAAACTGCAGTACCTGGTGAAAACGCATATTGCTGACGAAATACCATGTTAAGAACCTTTCTATCTGTAGCATAACAAATTACTTCACTTCCTGAGGTCCTCTTTATTGAACATGGTCATCGGAGGCAGGCACCATTATGCATTGTGTTAAAACCCTGATTAGCCAGGAGTTTTGGCACTAAGGTGATGGACCATGCCATTGGCTTTAAGAACTTAAAATACTGAAAGCCACATACTCTCTTTAATATCAGTGAAAGATTGGGAACTGGGTTCTAGGTGTTGTTATGGATATCACCTCTGTTCATAACCCTGACCTACAATCTCAAAAGGTATAAACATAGTGCTTAAAAATATACAAGAGAGAAATAAGTGAAGGGAAAACACAAAATATCAAATAAAATAAAACAGAATAGAAATCCAATCCTAGCTGTTCACCTCACTAGCCTGGTTCCAAACTGTCATACAGAGTGGCTTGTTCACCAAAGCTGTCTTTCATGTCCCCAGGTATCACTAAACTCTTGAGACCTTATTGACACTTAAAGGACTAGGAGTCCAAGAAACCTTTGTAGTCGCACCAGTGACTTGTGGCAATCTTTGACTGACATCAGTTGGTTTGCAAAAAATTGTTTGTGTATTGTTAGTCCTACACTATTTGTCTTCAATCTTACTTTGATGGCTTCTGGGTTATATAAATAAGAAGAATATGTTAGCCCCCTGGGAGACTCCATATATCCACATTATAACTTGCTTGAGCTCTCCAGTAATCTTTTAGACAACAAATCCTTTTAAACCTGCTGAACTTCTGCCTCTTCTAACCTTGGCAATCATCTTGACATCAGACCAACCTGGAAATTTTGCCAGAAATGTTCCTTGACCTTCTTAACACCCTGTGGAGCATTGCATCTCAAGATCCTCTTATATTTGTTTCCCATTAAACTATTTTTAACCGCTATTGTCACATTTTCGCCTTAAAATGACTTCACCAATTAGGTACAGGTGATCGCAAATGTGACAGATGAACTGGGTGGCTTATATAGTGGGACTCACTAGTGTGACCTACATCTTCATCCAATATCCTAGTAAACTGACTGAAATACTCTAGTATCACACTATTATAGTGAAAAGAGCCAAGAGTTCAATTTTTAACCTTACCTAGTTTTGCAGCCTTGAGTGATTCAAATACCGTACCGTTGCTGCACTTGTAAAATTGTTTGTGTAACATTCAGGAAATTGTTTTGGTCATCAGTTCATATTGATATTAGGTTTTAACAAGTATTGATGCCCTGCTATGTAAAGATTTGTACAGCTAGAAGATAACTCTGAAAATAAGTTGTGGATTTAATCTGAAGCAACATATTCTCTTACAAATAAAAGGTGACCATAAGAAATATGAAGTACGGGTCAGGCCAATAAACCCAACAAACTGTATCTTAACAGGACCTGTTTTGAAAATAACATCAAGTCAAAGTTCAATTGACCCTTAGGGGTCAAAACCACACTCTGGAAACAGACTGAAGATACCTGTAGATCTTTATGTAAAGATAGACACACTCTGAAATAGAAGTTAAATATAGTCTTATCCAGCTTCCATCTGTACCTCTGTGTGCTCATTGTAGTACCTGTTCTGAAATAACCACTAGTTTTCACAATTGTTTTAACGTAATTAAACAAATTATTGTCATTTCCAATGTTGACTTTCCTATAATAAATAATTGATCACTTTCTGTCTTTTCCCATGCATCACACCATACAGTTCAAGAACCAGTCTAGCCGTTCTTCTCTGGATTTTCAGTAGTGCTGTTTTGTCATTTTTGTAATATGTAGACCTGAAATATTCACAATGATATTCTAGATGTTGTCTCACAAGTGGGTTACACAGCTTTGGCTATTAACATGAACTCTTAACATTGTGCTATTGGCTTTTTTATGTTTATGGAATCCCTTGAAGCTTGTTGGACTTATATGTCTTTTTCATAAAGTGTACTTTTTTAGTTTCGCCATTATTGTGCAATTAAATGTAATAATTTAATTCCTCTGTTTAAGATTTAGAATTTTGTAAAATAAAACACAAATAAGTCAACAAAGAGTTGGGGTCCCAGGTGGGAATACCCCCATTTAATAGCAGGATTGGATAGGATTTTAGTGACATACAGTCTCAGGACAGCACTGGTAAAGCCTTGAACAGGTACACAATTCCTTCTGCAAAAGATACACTCATTGGCTTTATCAAGCAATTTAATGAGCTTTCAGGAGTCATCTGTGATAAGTGTGTTACAACTCATCTTTCAATTTTTGCAATTTTTATGTACATTTGATTTATTGTTGATAATGTTAAAATATTCACTGTGATCTTAATGTTAGCATGGTGCTTTCGCTTTGTTCTCCTATTACATGGGAGGTGACATTTTGTGTGTTTTCTGCTGTTATAAGCTTTCAAGTATTGAATCGAAGAAATAACATATTTTCTTAATATCTTTGCGCAGAAACTAAGTATTGTTTGACCCATAATTTTTGGATAATGCTTGTGGATTGGACAATTGGTATTTAATTTTGACCCTTGTGCATTAAAACACCATTCTTTGAATTTCTATTCCTTGGTCTTCTTTCGCTGTTTGGAGATTCCTCTGCCATAAAATGCCTTATTTAAGTACAGAAACATTTTCAAATATAAGTAACATGATAGCATACTTTCTAATAGTATAGAAATATTTTGTTGTTTTTCAAATAAAACTCCACTAATGAATGTATGGTACAATTTTTCAAGGTCAGCATGGTACAATGTAAACTGCTTTTTGGTGTTTTGGAGTTTCTGTGGTTGTTAGTAATCTCTGTAAAATAGACATAACATTTATAGATGTGGTGAGAACTACTAGCTGAAATGGTTCTGACCTCAGCTATGGCCTTACACAATACACTTTACATACTTATCCTTTAATAAAAAAAACAGACAAATGCAAAGGCACACCTTTCAAAGCATACAGGGTTTTTATTTTCTTCTCCCTGGTGGGAAACACCTTCCCCGTTTCCCACAAGTCTAACACACAATCCCAAGCACAATAATAAACAATATAATTATTTTGTTCTGCTCTTTCTTTTCCTTTTCCTCCTCTACTCCTCTCAGCAAGCTTTGTCTCCCTCCTCCCAACTCTGGCTTCCCAAGTAGTGTCCTTTTATAATGCAGCTGGAGGTGCTCCAGGTGCTTGATGACCTATTTCCGGCAGCACTTCTGGGTGTGGCGGGAGAACTGCTCTGTAGGGTGCCCATGGATCCCATTGGGCTGCACCAAACTCCAACTCCCATGAAGCCCTGCGGGAGTCCTAGGCACTGCTGCAACCCAGTGGGACTGCTATCTAGCACTCCAAGAGAGGTAACGTTCTGGATAGGCTGGCTCCCCTGGTCCTCCCAGCATGGAGGTGTATAACACAATACATATATAATGTATATATGTAGACAAACGATAAAGAAGCAGAGCAGCCTGCAAAAAGAGTTGGGATCCCATTTAATGTCAAAGTCCAAAAAAAAAAAACAAAAAAAAAACTGAAACAAGCACTCGGGGGCGCAATAACAGAAAGGAGGTGTGACAACTGCTTAGTAAGCCAATGTAGCTTTTCAAATGCAGAAGCTCTATTGAGAAGGTCAGGTTTGAGGACGTCCTTGCTCCAACTGACAGAGCTCCTTGTGGAGACGTCTGGACTTATAGGGTCCAATTAGAAGGGGTGGGATTTCACTGACCATCATGGGCATGGCTCAGTTGTTCTTAGCTAACCTTGTAATATATTTGTTTTTAACTTTTTCTGGACTGAGTAGAGTCTGAACGTTCTCATCATGTTCAAATAGTTTTCTTCTCACATTCTGAAAGCCAGAAACACAGTTAGCTAGGCAACTTGGTGACATATGAGTCAGAGTAGAATTTTGCATGAGTGTGTCCTGCAAAGGGGCACCTGTCTGGAATAAACTTAGTCTTCTGTAACTCTGATATTGGATTATGTAGGTTCAGAAAATGGATTGATAAATTATATTTTGAGGTGGCAAAAACCTCAATTTAGAAGCTTTTCTATTTTGACATCTGACATTAATTGTGTTATTCAACATTTACCATAAGCTAACCCACCCATAAAGCTACATTTCTGTTGGCAGAATGCCTTCCCTATTTATATACAATTGTGATATTTACTTGATTTGCCTGCTGGAACAAGTACGCATTAACAGACGGCAGCTGAAAAAAAAAAGCAAATATTCTATAATAGCTTTTATTTATTCATCTTGCACATAAACCATTCCAAAGGGAAGAGCCAAAGCTAGAATCTAAAATCAGAGTTAGAGCTATTTTTTATTATTTTGTTGAATTTTATTTCAAGAATGTAACATAATGTGCAATCAAGAAAATAAAATTGACTGAACGCATACAATAAATAACTTCAGAAACCTAACAAAACAAAACAAGAATTCAACCCTCACCACAGAGAAAGGGATGAAAGCCAAAAGCATAGAAATAAACAAATAAAAAATAAAAATAAATATAGGGAAAAACATCCTTTCTACTCTAAATGAACACTTATTCTTAATATTTTTTAATTTGATCTTGCCATGTTTTAAAAAGGTTTTGAATAGATCCTCTAAACGAGAATTAGAATTTTTCCAATTTCAAATAGTATAGAACATCAGATACCCACTGTTGGGATTCTTCCAGTTAAGCCATCTAAGAGTACGTGCTAGTAGTGTGGTATAAGCAATTACAATCAATTTGTCCTTCTCCAGTTTAAGGCCATCTGGGAGCATACCAAACACAGCTGTTAATGTGTTTGGAATGACTGTGACACCAAGGCTGTCTGATAGGCATTCAAAATTTTTGTCCAAAATGATGTTAATTTGGTGCACTCCCAAAACATATGGCCCAGTGAGTCGGTAGCTAAACTGCAACATTCACAAGTTGGATGTTGCACTGGATACATTTTGGACAATTTTAAATGAGATAAGTATGATTGATGAAAGATTTCAAGTTGAATTATTGAGTGCTCATCACACAGAGAGCTAGAGTGTATTCTAGGCTTGGCTGCCTGCCACTCCTGTTCTGAGACATTAGTGGAAAGATTGTTTTCCCACTGTAGTATAGGGTCGTTGAAAGGAAGATTCTTTGAGGTGATATTATATGTTGTTATGAGTATTCAAGACTAACCCGTTTTCCCTTTGGAATAGGAATGGGTGGAAGGTGTGAAAAACTGGGTAGATTTCTTTTAACATAATTCTAATTTGAAAACAGTGGGAAAAATTGCGCTACTGGTAAGTTAAATGCTAAGTGTAATTGTTCATATATGCAAATACATTATCTATATACAGTTCTCTTAGTGTGTTAATCCCGAATGTTTTCCAAAGATTAAATAATGAATAGGTTTGAGAAGGTTGAAAAATGTGATTATTGTGTAGAAGAGCAACAGCTAAAAGCTTCTCTGCCTTGAAGTGCGTCCTGCATTCATTCCATATAGTGAGTGGTTATTGGATGACTGGATTAATGGTATATTGATGAAAGTTAGCATTTACTGGGGCACAAACCAATGCATATAAATAAGTAAAGCAAGATTTATCTTCAATTTCTGACCATGCTGATGTAAATTCATTAATTTGTGTAGATTTCCTGGTCTTTGACATGCCACATTCTGCTTTAGGTCTTTGTCGAGTTGCCTTTAGAATGCGTGGACACCTTGAATTCTAAATAATGAGAATATAATTGTATAGAATTAGAGCTATCAATAGTTTAAGAAATACCACTGGTACTACTTTAAACAGTATGCAAAATACCTTATGGCAATCAGAGGGTCCCACTGAAATCTTTCTCTTCTACTATAGACTTTGCAATAAATGAGATATGGAGAATATTATATATATCATAAGTAGACAACTTGAATTATACACAGATGTGCAGTCTACAAACAAAAAATATGCCAACATTATATAGAAAAGACCCTTATTTTGCTTCACATACATACCACTGCAACTCCACTCTGACTGTTTTCATCTGATTACTAACTTCCTTTAAAGTGCGCTCCAACACACTCCTGCTGACTGCTGGAAAATAAAGTCCTCTTCATAACATTGCCACAGACTGATCCCCATTACAGGTTTATAACAGGCAACTCAACACTTTAAGAAGCTGACAAGACCAATTTTTTTTTAATTTTCCCATGTTCACGGATAACAGGAAACACCTACAAAGCTGATATGAACTGGGAACAAGATGTGGCCAGCCAGCCAGAATGCTTTCAGTATAATGGTATCAAGAATTGCTATTGCACTGAGAAGATGTCCCGTACAAATGCCTGCATGGTGTTCCGATTTACTCATTTCCTGAGAAAGTTTTTGGCCTCCTTCTTAAATCTTACTGATTTAAGAGATAAATTTTCCTTCTTTGCTGGAAAGCTTCAGCCAGTCAAAAATCTTGCCCCACTCATCCTGTGGCCACATACTCATTTCTTCCTGTCCAGCCTGTGAAGAACTTGCAGAACTCTGCCTTTCAGTCCTGCATTTAAAGTTCTTTGCAAACTCTGCCACAATATTTTCTCACAAACTCTGTAATGGCTACTTGGGTAGTTCATAAAACTTTAATATGTTTTTCGATTTTTTTCAAAGACCCCTGCCCCCCAATTTTTATTTTCAGGCTTTCATGGGGTCCACAAGGTCTAGGATCACCCACATTTTTTACCTTTCTTATAACAGATGAACATGCAAATGATTTAATAAACCTCTGAATGAAAGATGGTAAAATTATTGCAGCTGTTGACCAGCTACTCAATATGAGTAAGAACACAATACAGAATTTGTTAAAAATTCTAACCCCTTGTGTTCTAACATCCACATAAATGGAAATTGCAATCACAACAAAAAAGATATCTCCTTCTTGGAAAGAAATTCATGTAATGTAAAGCAGGAAAATTACATTTAGTGTGTTTAGTTTAGCAATTAAAGCTTCAATTGTTAAAACAATTCTCTTTCTGGCACTGTGAGAACAGGCTTAGGTGAGCAACATACCCAGGTAGCTGCTGTTGCCAAAATAATTTGATCACATCATGAACATGGCAGGATGAATAATGAAAGCTCCAAAAAGCTTAGAAAACTCAAAGGCATTAATTGAAAAATAAGAAGAAACAAGACAGAGGAACAGTATATGGCTGATGTTGGTAAATGTAAATTAAAGACATTGTTAACAGAACAGTCTCATAAGGGTGTGTCCACTGGGCGAACAACTAAATAGACTCTGCCACAGTACAGATTAAGTCCTAAGTCAGTGATCTCACGACTCTCCTCAGGATACAGAGCCAAATGAAAAAGAGACTTTAATGTGTTGTGGTGATTATGATATGAGACACACTTTTGTGGTGGCCCTTCCCAACCAGGAGGTTAAAAGTATTAAAAAATATGCAAAAGAGGAAAGAGCACACGGACCACACAAGTTGCAATACCAAAGAAATAAAATCACAGTCTTGCAGCTTGTTTGGATCAAACGTTCACTGTCTTCCTGGTCTGATGGCTTGGTAATATGTAATTCTTTCTTGGTCAGACTACTCTCTTTATTTTGTTGTTTTATTAGGACTTCTTCATGTCTTATATTAATCTTTTCCTAGCACTATTAGTCATCTTACATATCATTTCTACCATGATGCCACAGGTCACATAGCATGTGCAACACAAGCCTAGCAACCATCAAGCTAGCATCATAGTGACCAAATAGCAGGGCCTATTGAAAAGCAGACACATAATGCTTGGACATCATGACATCACTGGTTAAACAGAAAATAAGAAAAAAATCAATAGCATGTCAAATCAAAAAGCAAACAACAAAGATGAATTAATGACACATTTCTGACAAGTGCTTTAGTCAAGGCTTTAGCTTTGTGCTCTGTAAGAAATGCAGTTTATATGTTTTTATTTATTACTTTCTTTAAGAAAAATAAATATTGAAGCCTTGTGTATTTTTTTAATATCCATTTAGGCCCGGTTGTTTGCCACCCTGCATGTATATTATATTGCATTTTGTGATAATGCAAGTAGCAGATCAGCGAGAATGTTCAGTTGTTCTTGTAGTATCTGTTACGTTTGCATACAGATAGAGTTTGAGAGTGAACCAGGAGATAGACAATTAGACAGAGCAGGGTCCAAACCAGGAGATCAAATACCAGGAGTGCCAAAGCTAAAATGAAACACAAAACCTGTAGTTAGAAATTACTCAAAAACTCATATTGTTGTAACCGATTTAGTAAGCCATTGTCAGAGGTCTTTACCAGTTTTACCTAAACTAAATTTTAATATGTTCTATCTTCTTTCCGCTTTTCTACGGCTAGGCTAACATGGGGTTATTTTCTTTGTTGATCCAAACTTTGGACACTAATATATGCCTACCATCGTCTTTTATTGTGGTGGTGTACTGCTGTCACACTTCCCATCAGTATATCAAGGCTCTCAATGGGTGCCATCACTGTCAACAACATGGAGGCATCAATGGAAAATTATAATAAATGTTTATAACAATGAAAATAGTAATAATTCCCCAAACTATGCAAAATGAATCAGAATGTTCTGAGATTGTGATAATAACAACAAAAAAACAGCAACAGTAATAATTCCAAAAAATTAATAAATAAATCAAGACATTCATTCTATAAAAAAACATCTGCAGGTTCCAGAAAGATCCTTTATTTATTTAATTCAGATACAAGCTCAACAAATAACCGCAAATAGATAATTGTAGATTTATAAAATACCAATGGCTTCATGATTTTGAAAGTATTCTTGCTACACACCATTGCACAGCTAAATTGAAGTGTTTTTGACCTGTCAGTCCCATTCTAGGTGACCTAGTATACATTAAAGATTTCTTATTTTAGGAACCTTTTCAAGGCCCAAAGAACCAAGTTCATATACAAAGAATGAAACATTTTTTTTTATCAGCATATGGTTCTATAAGGAACCACATAACTCAGTTAAATGCAATTTCACAACATTTATTTTAAGAGTGTATACATACTGGCAAACTTAGGGGGCTCTAGATAAGTTAAGAAACTTTTGGGTCAACATCGGTAGCATTCATTACTCAACATTTTTGAAGATTACTTTACTTTCCTGGTGTGATCTTAAGTAGCAGGAGAAGTGCATTGGTGTAGGAGAGCAGAGTGATGGTGTCTTCACCACTCTTCAGTTGTTTCAGTGACTTGTATTGAGAATCTGATTTGCCATCAGGATTGGCTATCAGATGTGCCAAAGAGGATAATATACAAAGTATACCATTTAAAAATGATCTTTTTCGAGGTGAGCTTAGCAGTATCAGTTAGTTAATTGCTAACGGAGGTCACACAAAATATTTTTAAGAAACTTCACCAATGCTTTTAAATGGAAGTTTTTCAGAATTGACAAACGTGTACAGAATGATTTATTTAGTATGTTAAAATGAAATGGACCTCTTTCAACAAACTTCCATTGAGAATATGTGTACCAAATTTCAAAGAATTTGCTTAACATAGGGCTAAGCAGTTACATGTGGACTGACAGAGAGACAGACTTTAGGTGCTTTTTGCATTTTAATGTACTATGTTGAGTGAAGGTTAAAAATGTATCTGTCAGATATTTTGTGGGTTTCTAGGAAGCTTTGGATTAGAGCAATAAACTTATTAATGCGATTCTGTCTTGAGAATAAATAATCCAAAGTTGAGCTTAGAGGCACCACTATTGATGTGAAATCAGCAATTAAGGAAACTGTATTAGCATCCCAGTACCCAGAATTCTGAATTGAAAGCTAGGGTGTAAAGTTTGTACCACTCCTTGCTCCTAAATATTAAAGTTAATGTTAAAGATATCTTATTACAATTTATGGCATGCTTTAATCCTTTCACATTCCAACTTTTCCAACTAATAATTGTGATTGAACATTGCTTCTATTAGTTTAAACATCATGGACAAACACTCTTCTAATGAAGATAAAAAATTGGCAGTTTATCCCCAGAGAAAGGCAAGTAAAAAAATATAATAACGAAAGACAGATAGAAATAAATAACAGTAAATCTAAATAATGTATGCTAGTTTTGGCTCTAAGAGGTGATTTCCTGCTATCATTTTCTCAGATATGGTAAACCTTGTTATGCTTTTACTCCTCAAGAAGCTCAGGACAGAAGGGTGCTTACCAAATGTGAAGTCCATGTTTATGTCTGTAGTGCTCAACTCCATCACTTGCCTACCAACACCTTTGTGTTATGTAATGTGGCCTTCAGCTATCCTTTGAGCTTGAACCAAAATACTTTTTTAAGTTTATCGTTGATATTGTCCTTTATTCAGTCTGTGCATGCTATAGTGTTCTTTTAATTCCTTATATGCACTTCCATGATATTTTAAGGTAGCTTACCAAACAGATAAAAGTTTAATACTTTTAAAAATATCGTAAGAGGCAGCTTCTTTAATTTCATTCCATATCACTGGACTCCCATGCAGCACTCATCTTTAAGCCTTATTCTACTTATTTTTACATAAAACTCCTATGGCAACTGAAATGAGATGAACCGAGATGAATTTCAGTGGGCTCTGGTTTAGATAGATAGATAGATAGATACTTTATTAATCCCAAGGGGAAATTCACATATTTACTTTTGTTGTAAAGTTCCTGAGACCCGAGGTTGCTTTAAGTCAGTGTATTAAATATTGCTTCTATCATGTGTCTCTCACAGAAAAGTTAATGCAGTTTGTTTCCAAAGAGACCATTAAATTTCATTCTTTCAGGAGCAGTAATTTCTTGTGGAGAAGAAATATGGATTTAGCAAAGGCTGATTAATTTTAGAAATGCTAATTAATTCTTATGAAGCCCACCGTTATTGAACACAGAAGTGATTTACTTCCAAATTGGTCAATGGTGACTATGGCCATGGGACACCTGTTTCAAGCAATAAAGATAATTGAATTAACAGAGAGCAGAAAAGGTATGGAACGGTAATGGTATCTTCTGGGTTTCATTGCATCTGAGCTCATAATCTCAGAGCAATGTTCTTAATTAAAATAATAATTAGAGTGTTTTAGAATGTTTCAATTAATTTTAAACATCCTATTTTGGGTGTGGAAAATAATGGGACTTATGCATTGCTCTCTAAAGTACTAGCAAAAATTAGAATCTTTGAAAACATGAAATAGCAACAAACACAGAGTGAGCAGCTCTGTTGTTCATTTTCAGGGCAGCACAGTGTTCATCCTAGGCTCTTTGCTGACAGATATCCTTCACACATGTATTAACTTTAACTTTGAATTTCTGGCTCATTTTTGCAAGGCTTCTAGGCTATTATTTTCTTTCTTTTTTCTCATGCATTTTACTTTTACTGATAAGTAAATCTTTAATCCAGTATATTCCATTTGCTTCCATTTTCACATGATGAATGTAATCCTATTTCATAATGCTGTAAATGGCCACTCAGAGATATAAGGCATGTGTTTGTGTAAACCTTCTCCCGCCGTGTACATCATTTTATATTAGGGGATTTACAAAATCAAAGTAAACAGGAACTCTGAACAATAGAAGTCCTTTGGTTTTATAAAACGGGAACAAAAATCTTCACATAATTGCTAAAATAGGCTCAAGAATCTAGATGTGAGCAGTTACTCTTACCAGGCTGTGACGACTAACTTCTGCTCTAGTATTCGGAGGTCAATAGCAAGCAGAAGTGACCTTTTGCCACTGTCACTGAAATAGCTTTAAACTGGCACCAATGAACGTCGCTGCTGCACATTTCTCTGAAAGACTAATGGAAGGGCAGCTTTTAGTGTGGATATCTGCAGCACCAGATTAGCAGACATATTTATGAAGTAGTAATGGGGGCCTTCTAATATTTTTTAAAGGTAAAATTCAAGTTATATATACACTGTGCATTAATATATATTTGTATGTATATTTGTATACCATTCTTAGATTGAAATATCTTATGAACTACATTGTAATAAAATAACATAAGCATACTTATAGATGCTGGATAAATTAAGGGCAAAGAAAATGACTGAATGATTAAATAGATGAACATTAAATTATATAAATTATAAAAATTCATTTGGTAGTGGATATGTTCTATCCAAAACAGGGCTTCCAAATCTATATTATATCCATCCATCAGTCCATGCATTCATCTGTCCTTTTTCTGAATCAGTTTTTTTCTAGTACACATCTCTACAAAGATGGAGCCTGTCATAGCACTGTCCGGTGCAAGTAAGGCTGAGTGGAATACCCACAAATAGCAGGGCACATTCTCACTCATATTCTCCACTCAATATATTAACATTTACTTTTAGGTATAAGAAGAAAATGCAGTTTTCATCTTCTTCTTTTTTCGGCTGCTCCTGTTAGGGTTGCCACAGCAGATCATGTTCTTCCATATCTTTCTGTCCTCTGCATCTTGTTCTGTTACACTCATCACCCACATGCCCTCTCTCACCACATCCATAAACCTCCTCTTAGGTCTTCCTCTTTTTCTCTTGCCTGGCAGCCCTATCCTTTGCATCCTTCTCACAATATACTCAGCATCTCTCCTCTGCACATGTCCAAACCAATGCAACCTCACCTCTCTGACTTTGTCTCCCAACCGTCCAACTTGAGCTGACCCTCTAATGTCCTCATTTCTAATCCTATCCATCCTCATCATAACCAGTGCAACTCTCAACATCTTTAACTCTTCAGCTCTGTCTCCTGTTTTTTGGTCAGTGCCACCACCTCAAACCCATATAACAAAGCTGGCCTCATTACCATCTTGTAGACCTTCTCTTTCATTGTTGCTGGTATCTGTCTGTCACAAATCACTCCTGACACTCTTCTCTATCCACTCCACCCTGCCTACACCTCTCTTCTTCGTCTTTCTACCACAGTCCCCATGCAGTATTCATCAAAACCCTCAAAATGCATCAAGATGCAGTATTCTGTTTTGCAGTGTGGAAAATGAATCAAAATGTAGTATTCATCAAAACCCTCAAAAAGAAAAAGAGAGAAGATCAGTATTTGTGATTATTTTTTACTGCAATCAACACTAAGATAGTGCTGTATTATATTTATTTTTTTGTCTGTTTTGGGGTTTTGATATATGATCATTATATGATCTTTCCATTTCTGACATGTATTTGAGTTAACAACGTTGCTGTTGTTAACTTTCATTGTTTTCTTTGTTTATGCGACTTAGTACAATGGAATTAGTCTTGTGACCTATTTTATTGTGCTGATGATGACACTGTAGTGACATGATAAGTATGGCAGCTGTTATGTTTCGTGGCTGGAATTAAAATTTCTGTTTTATGTCTTTTTTGTTCATTTTTTTTAATTCTTCTATGTTAATTTTGCATTATTCTTTTTTTTTTTTTTTTTTGTAGCAGTGCATTCTGTCATGAACTAGAAAGCACAAAGTCCACAACATGGTTGTGAAAGAGCACCACAGTTGGAAGAATCCATCAAACACCATCTTGTAGAACATGAAGTGGCAAACAAAGAATCTTTATATAATGAAAGATTATTTAAAAAAATGCTTTGCAGCACAAAATCCCCAAAACAATAAAAGCAATCCAAAGCAAAAAGTCTTAAAAACATATCCAGGAAGTGAATTCAAAAACAACATAGTGGTCAAAAAATTCAGAGAATCGACAAAACACAGTCATTGCAAGTGAACTCTCCAACACCACCAAGTGCATTCAATGAACTGCAAGGGACTGTATGTTACCTCTGCCTTTATAGGACTGGGGGCAGTCCATTGCCAGTTTTGGATAGGTGGCCTTGCCTCTTACCCACAAAACACAAAGAACATAGTAACTCAGGCATGGGATACATAGAAATGAGGTTCTTACTTTGCACCCTCTGCTTCTTTGTGTGCCTGCATTTGTCCTGTGACACTTGATTGAATTGAATTTGAAAATGAATGGATAGACAGATTGAGGAAGAGAAAGAGCTTAAATCTACTTTTGAGCCTTGGACCTTTAAATATGGGTTTTTCCTGCCTTGCACGCAATGCTAGTTGGTATTGACTCTGGCACCCCCGTGACCCGGTTCAGGACTAAGAAGTTTAGAAAATCACTTACTGACCTTTATATGCTGTATTTCAATTCCGCTCTGTTTGCCTTGCTTTTTTGCCTTATCAAAATGCTGTTTTCATATTTTAATTATCAAAATTAGAAAAAAGTCCCTAGGCATATGTCACTTGAGTGTCAAGTGTTGCTATTTTCTTCCTGCTCTTTTAGTAATTAGATAATGAAGTATGGGCGTATGCGTAACGAGATTCTCTGCAGATACTGTACAAATTATTTGTGAAAGCAGTAGCCAGCTAGGCGTGTAGCCATTTGGAATGATTCATGCCCTGGGCAATGTCTCAGCTTTTCGATTGAAGGCTGCTTTAGAGAGAATGTACGTAACTGTATACAGTATGTTACAAAAGGTCACAGACCTCTCTCTAGTGGCACTGTCTTCACATCAAGACTGCAAAGCTGCTTTTTCAACTGTGCATTTTAGAAGAGCTATTTTTGTGTCTAAATCACTTGACGTTTGCTGCACTAAGCCGGCACTGCGCTGTCTGTGTATTCAATATGGTCTTGCTGATTTTGAATGAATGTGACGAACACCCTGACTCTTTCAATGTTTTCTCCTGATTTTATCATATATTTATTCAGACTCTTATTGGAGTTTTTGTTACTTCTTCACAACTATAGAGATCTGGGTACAAAACCATAGCACAGTCATTGTCTTTAGGAAATTAGCTTTCCCTGTATTTATTTGGGCTTAGAACTCCAGTTCTTCTCTCACAAAGATGTGTATGTTAGGTATAACTGTGTCCCTAAATTCTGCCAGCGTAACTGAGTCTGAATAGGTGCATTAGTGTGTCCTTTTCAGGGTTTGTTTTTACCTTATTCACAATGCTACTGGAATAGCAGAACCTTTATCTGAATGAAGCAGACTCTGTAATAAATGGACAAATGGATTTTAATGTGTCATCTTAGTATCAGCTCTACCATTGACCTTGCAATTTTGTATGCTCTACCATTAACTGCTGTTTGCTGTTTGTATCACATCCTTGATGTTTGTACTAGAAGGTACTCTTTGAAGTTGGTCCATCTTGATCTTTTTCTAGTACACATCTCTGCTAAGATGGAGCCTGTCATAGCACTATCAAGTAAGTAAGGCTGATTGGAATACCCACAAATAGCAGGGCACATTCTCACTCATATTCTCCATTCAATATATTATGAATTACTTTTAGGTATAAGAACAAAATGCAGTTTTTATCTTCTTCCTCTTTTTTTGTCTGATCCCATTAGGGGGCACCACAGCGGATCATCTTTTTCCATATCTTTCTGTCCTCTGCATCTTGTTCTGCTACACACACCGCCTGCATATCCTCATTCATCACATCCATAAACCTTCTCTTAGGCCTTCCTCTTTTCCTCTTCCCTGTCAGCTCTACCCTTAACATCCTTGTCCCAATATACCCAGCATCTCTCCTCTGTACATGTCCAAACCAACGCAATCTCGCCTCTCTGATTTTGTCTCCCAACCATCCTACTTGAGCTGACCCTCTAATGCACTCAATGTAGTAGAAGGTACTGTACTCTTTAAAGTTGGTCCATCTTGATCTCCTGCTATTGTGTGAAGTATCTGCACCTTGAAATTATTCTTTGTAATGGTAGATATACAGTCCAGTGTTGAATCATCTGACCAATTGTACCAAAAGAAATTTTTATTTGAAAGAGGAATAAAAAGCAAGAACAGGATGATACTGTAGACAATAGAATGATCTAGGGCACATTGTATATATGGGATGAAAGACCAGTCATCTTATTGTCTCTTTGCCCAGTGATCAGTGACTTTTCAAACTAACTTGCCCATTGCTATCTTGACTGCCAGATCATTCCAGTATCTTTTCTAAATCTTGTGGCACATTACATGACTTCTAGTCAGAGGAGATATAAAATTTGATAACTTCTATCATTGCTGATCTTGTTGCCTGAGGATTTTAGATTACATGACTAAATTGTAGGGCATGACGAATGACTTGACTCCATGATACCTTTTCAGCATAGTTTCACATTTACAAAGCATGGCGTGCTTGCAATTTTTCTGTCAGACAATAACTTCAGCTGGTGCAGCACGAATGCTTTACAGGTACAGCGAGTTCAGGTACAGCCTTTTTTCTTCCTTCGATTCTTTTGTTTTACATAAAATATGAGACATCAGACAGGCAATCCTCTCCTTTGTTTGTGAGGTCCAAAACACAGACACTGGGTATATCAGAGTAGATGACTGGTGGTCATGGGAATGTGCCATGACTGCATCAAATCTCACCATGATTATGTAAATGAGGATTACAACTGAAAATCACTGGAAAAGCTGGGTAATGTGACTGGTCCTTAACATGAGCCCAGGAGTAGGTTAGCAGAAAGGAATAAAAAAAATTGCTGATGAACATTTTATTCAGCTCAATAGACCTTCTCAATTTCTGTTCCCCTTAAGACTTCAAAATCTCAGCAATTGAACATTTCAATAACCCTTTAATTTACACTTCTAAATACATTTTCCTATCAGTCAATCATTAGTTACTTTATATAGCACCACAAACAACATCCTCATTGTCAAAGTGCATTAAATGGCTATTGAAATTATTATATGGTTTCAAATAAAAACTTGAAGAATACAGAGTCCTTCTATGTGCATTATTCTCTAAGATTTGTGCCAGACTTATCCTTTACCCATTTTCTTCTCTGTCATCCCCCACCTACAGCCTGAGTTCTAGTTAAGGAATTCCACTTCTAAACACTTCTGTTATGTCACCTGTTAACAGCGTGTGGGGATGGGGCAATCTTTCAAAATAATATCAAAGGGCTCACCAGGGCATGCCTTCTACAGTCCATGTTATGGTATTCTGTGTGTTGAACTAGGAGTCCTACATTCTAACGACTTCCAAAGCACGTAGTCCCAAACACTTCCAATAATGCCTACTAGAGGTGGATTTTACTGTCAAACCTTGGCTAGTAATAAGGGTGACAACTGATTCTTTATAAAATAAAGGATATATTCTTCACAAAAAAAAGTAATCCAATCACAATTAACTTCCATGAAGTACAAAGGCAAAATGGACGTGCCGGTAACCAGATCAAACAAGTACCAATACAAATTCCAATAGTGAGGTCAAAACACAGAGCAGAAGGTCAAAACAAATCCAGAAAAAAAAAACCAAAAACACATAGAATTTACAAAAACCTCAAAATCTCACCACTCCTACTTGCTTTCAAAATGAACAACCAGGATCTGTGGGAGACTCGAGTTTTATAGAGGAGAGGGTAGTTCCAAGCAATTATTGGCAGGTGGCTCCACCTCTTGGGGGAACACCCACAAAACATATGGAACGTACCACATGCTTGAATACAGATACATAAATGAAAACTGCAAACATAAGTGAAAGAAATAGTAGCACATTCAAATAAATCAAAAATGTACATGTCAAGCCTGTATACCCATCAACCACTGTTATAGGACAACCAGAAATAAAACAGTCATCATGCAGTGCACGATGAATTCAGCTACACTGTACCCAAGTGCTTTAGACGGAATGATGAGCATTGAGCAACAGAGATATGAGACCAGCATTAGAGATTAAGTCAGCTTTGACGTAATGTTGTTCTCAGTCTACAGTGATGTCAAATGATGTCAGTGATATTAATGTGTCAACATAGTCTTTTCTGGAACATTGTCCTACAGACAATTCTTGACAATTTTTAGTTTAGAAAAGGTATTTCCTCTGAGGTCATGATGAGTTATATTACTACAGCATGCCCACATAGCGTTTTGAAGAGTTCCTTGGCTTGCTTTATAAACTGAATTTGTAATTTCTGGAGGAGTTATTTCATTTAACATTCTGAGGAGCCTACAAGAAATGTGGCTATTACTGCTGCCTCTTAGCTCCAGAGTCCTGGGTTTGAATTCCATCTTAAGCATCTTGCATTTCCTCATATTATTCCCATGGGGTTTCTCCAGGTAGTAGTAGTCTTGTTTTCTACCTTTATCCCAAATATGTATGCATTATATTAACTGATGACACTACATGGGATCTGAGTAGAACTGACCAGTGATTGCGGCATGTAAAAGCTACAGTCTCAAAGACTGGATTAAGCAGATTTGATAATGGATTAAGTAATAGATAATTCTAAATTCAGTGAATAAACCTCCTGTAATGCTGTGACAGACAATGGACTACTTGGTGTCAAACAATGTTGCCTCAAATTGTCATCCATCACTTCTTGTAATATCAGCACAATAAAAGACTTTTTAGGAACCCTTTTCATTTTTTTAAATGTCACCATTGATATTAGCATACACAGTAGTCTTTTGTGATAATTTGAATATCCTAACTGCTAATGTTACTTAGAGCACTAGTGTTTCACAGTAAACCTTTCTATTGATAATTGAAGTGCTGCATTTACTTCCTCTCCGTTTTATTATCTCTTTCTTTTTTTGGATCCAGTGCAGTCCAGATTTGCCTCTGTTTCTTCATACGCTTTCCTTTATTAGTTTTCACCTTACTGCCAAAATGTTCATGCAAATGTTACTCAGCAACTATGAAAATGTGTCATACCATATGATACAGCCTCATATTTTAAAACCGGAAAAAAATCAATTGATATTCTATTGCTGTTTAATTGGCATAATTTTAAGTTTTCTTTGAGGAAATGAGTAATTAAGTAAATAAGTAAGAAAATAAATTGTAACAGAGGTTTTTCTAATGAGTAAGGAAGTAATTAAGTAAGTAAGTAAATAAAGTGTCTTTTGTAGACAAGAAGTTACAAAGCACTGTACAATAGAAGGAAAAAAATGAAAAAATGAAACTAGGCAAGACATAGACACATTAAAAAACACTGTAGAGTAAAATCTAACAAATACATTAACTATATAGAAATAAAATAAAAATAAAATTAATAACAATAAGGGTTTAAGGAAAAGCCTGGGTAAACATGCAAGTTTTTAACTGTTTTTTAACTGTTGTCCACAGAGTCAGCCATACAAAGGTGAAGAGGTAGATCCTTCCAAATCATCAGTGCATATGATTGAAAGGCTCTATCCCCCCTTATTTTTAATCTTGCACGAGGAACAACTAACAGATTTTGAGAGGGTGTGAGAGGCAGCAGATTCAAGAAGGAGATTGGATAAATAGACTGAAGCTTGTCTGTTCAATGGTCTTTAAACAAGTACCAGAAATTTAAAACGAATCCTAAAATCCACTGGGAGCGAATATAGAGAGTATTAAATAGGTGTAATATGACCTCTGTTTCTGGAACGTATTAGCAACCTGGTCACTGCATTTTGAATAGCTTGAAAATGGGAAAGGGATGATTTGTCCAAGCCAGTAAACAATGCATTACAATAATCTAAATGTGAAGAAACAAATGCATGAACAATTTTCTTCCATCTCTGATTAAGAAACTATAGAATGTAGTTTTGAAATGTTCCTTAAATGAAAGTAACATGAACGGGAAATAGATTTAACATGCAAATTAAAACTCAGAGAGGAATCAAATATAACTCCAAGGTTTTGAACACTATCAGTCTATGCAGAAAGATGCATGTGCCTGATTAATCAATTAATTTTGGATCTAAAGTCCATCGCCTTGTTCACAAAATGGTCAAGACATGCATTTCAGTCACCATCTGAGAGAAGTAAAACATGCTGAGCAGAACAAATTTGTTAATGGTATTGAATAACACCTTGGGATTATTTTTACTATGAGTTTTGAGATTAGCAAAATAAGAAGACCTAGCTTCTTTCGCAGATTCATTATTAGAGTACAGTAATTCTTTAAAATGTTCATGGTGGACAACCAAATCTGCTTCGCTTTCTGACAGGAGTGATGAAGATCACCAACAGGATTATTAAGGCAAGGTATGCGAGAAAGAGCAGAACAGCGACTAGTTTTATAAGGGGCAACCTTATCGAGAATGGCCTTGTCATGATCACTAAAAGAATTAACAAGGAGCTCAACATTATCAAATGAACCAGATAAATGAAAAAGAGAAGAACCTTCACTTAGTACATATATTAGGGAAAGACAGAGCTAAATGAAACGTTAGAAGAGATTGATTTATGATCACTTAAAGTAACTTCATTTATGTGCAGGTTGTCAAGAATAGCACCATAAGTGAAAACCAAGTGTAAGTCATGTCCTGCTATGTCTGTGAGGCCAGATACATGTTAAAGCAAGTTTCCAAGATGCTCTGAAATCCCATGGAAGTATTATTAGATGAATCCTCAATATGAATGTTAAAGTCCCCATCTATGATAATCTGACCTAATTTGTCAGTGGAAGATAAAAGTGTGTATTGTACATAGGACTCCCTCTACTGTGGTGCCTTTGCCAATTTTCCTATTAACCAGATGTCCCTACACCTTTTAATCTATGATTATTGATCTCCAATAGCCTCTCTTCACAGTTGAAAACCCACAGTCCCACAAACAGTCTTGTAACTTCTCTCCAGAATTTCTCAAATGCTGTTATGTCCTTTTTTTAAGAATAGAGACCAAAACCGCACATACCATTCCAGAAGTGTGATATAAAGTTTAATTGCACTCTCCCCTGCACTAGTGTAGCTTTGGTCTCAAAGACGTGGGAATTAAGTACAGAGTGGCATGTCACCATTCAGCTATGTAGCGATAACTCCTAAATATTTCCTCAAGGAAGTGATCATGATTTAATGGCAATTTTAAACAGTGGGAAAATTCTGATCCCTTTTAGGTTGGAGTGCATTCTTTGGAAAAATTGTAAGGGACACCTACATAATTTACATGTCATTGCGAGTAGTCTACATTTGCTATTTTGCTCAGAAATGTTTATTAAAAAAAGACTTTTAAGAAATCCCCAAAACTCTTTGGACTTCTACTCCACACCCACAGCTCACTATACACTCAAATTCATATGAACAATATAATAATACTAGGTAGGGTCTCCTTTTTGCTCTCAAAACAGCCTCAGTTCTTTGTGCATGGACTCCACAAGATGTTGGAAACATTTCATGGAGAACATTACACATTCATGCTGCGAATCTCCTGTTCTACCACATCCCAAAGTGGTTGTATTGGATTCAGATCCAGTGATTGGGAAGTCCACTGAAAAACACTGAACTCATTGTCATGTTCATGGAACCTGTTTGAGATGACATTTGGTTTGAGACATGGTGCATGGTCATGCTGAATATAGCCATCAGAAGATTAAATTGTGTTAATGAAGTTGATGCACATGGTCAGCAACAATGCTTGGTTAGGCTGAGGCATTAATGCAATGGTTGATTGGTTTTAACAGGGCTAAAGTTACACCATTATATTGCCACCCCCAGCCAAGACTGTTGACACAAAGCAAACTGAGTGCATGGATTCAGAACTTACCATCTGTGTGCTTCAGCAGAAACTGAAATTCATCACAGCAGGTTACATTTTTCCAGTCTTGAACTGTCTAGTTTTGGTGACCCTGTGCCCATTGCAGCTTCAGCTTTTTTGGTCTTGGCACAAAGTAGTGAAACCTGACATCATTGTTTGATTATGTACTTCATTCACCTCAAGATTCAACCTACTGTGCATTCTGAGATGCTTTTCTGGTCTCCACAGTTGTACATAGTGGTTAATTATTTACTTATTTTTGCCTTATACAATTCCTTGTATCATGAATTTGTTAGTTTTCACATACCTCTATGGTTAGACAGATGGGTCAGCCATTGTACAGCACCCATGGGGCAATTGCAGGTTAAGGGCTTTGCTCAAGGGCCCAGCAGAGTAGGGTCCCCTTTGGCAGTAATGGGGATTCCTTAAGAATACCAGCACAGATCCGTAGCCTCCGGTTATCTAAGTCACTATAGCCTTTCTTTCAGCTTGAACCAGTCAGCTCATTTGACCTGATTCATAAGGAATTTCAATCCACAGAACTGTCATTTACTGGATGTTTTTAGTTTTTCACACCATTCTGAGTAAACTCTAGACACTGTTGTGTGTGAAAGTCCCAGGAGATCAGCAATTATAGAAATATTCAAACCAGCCCATTTAGCATCAACAGTTATTGCCACAGCTGTAATCACTGATATCACATTTCTTCCACATTCTGATGTTTGATGTGAACACTAACTAAAGATCCTGAACTGTGTCTGCGTGATTCTGTTTATTGCACTGCTGCCAAATGATCGGCCATTTAGATAATTGCTTGAATAAGCAGGTGTACAGGTGTTCCTGGTAATTTGCTCATTGATTGTATGATCCAGAATTCTAATAATTGATTTGTTTCAATGGTTTTTCCTCCAGAATGCTCATTTTTGAATTGACCTATAATCTTCTAGAAATCTCATTGATTTATCATACCAATAACATCATTCTGCATTACAATTTTACATTTGCAACCTTTCCAAATAAGCATTTCTAAACAGCCAGTTCAGTGTTTCTTATCTTTTTTAATTGATTTCTTTCATACTTAAAAGTGTTAAGACATCCATTGACTGTTTAATTTGCTGATGTTTTCAGGGCAGATTTGCCATTTGCAGATAACGTGTGCATCAGTATATTTCTTTATTACTAAAAAATTACCAAAATGATAACTTAAGTTTTGAAATTTTGGGTGCTGCACACGTGGTTATATTTTTTTAAGTTAAACACATGGTAAAAATTTTAATGACCCATTTAGCTCATCATTTCCCACTGACCTAATGTCTAGCAAAAATTAAATTTTTTTTTTTTCATGTTAATGTTTCTCTGTGACATAATATGCAGCATAGACGCTTCACAGATACGGTGCTCTGATTTGAATTATCATACCTGTAGTTTCCATACTCCATGTTCTTTATGTATCTGTCTTGTTTTTTCTTTGAGTACTCCAGCTTTCCACTCACAGCCCCAAACAAGTGGTTGGTTAGGGTGATTGATGATTCTAAATTGGCCATTTATATGTGTCAGTGTATATGAATGGGAACAGCGATGGGCTACACTCTGCCAAGAGCTGTTTACTGCACTGTGCAAAATGCTGGGCATTTTCTATGACATTTTTAAAGTATATCCATAGTTGTTAGGCACCATTTGCTCATGACACTGAATTGTATTTGGCAGGTTTGTTGGGTAATTCTTGCTAAAGAACAAATTTTAAATTAGAAGCAGAAGTACATCTTAATTAGTTCTTTCTCTGTTTCTATTGTTATTAAAAATATTTGCAGATCCTGTAAAAAGATCAATTTTAATTTACCATAGATAGATAGATAGATAGATAGATAGATAGATAGATAGATAGATAGATAGATAGATAGATAGATAGATAGATAGATAGATATGAACAAAAAAATTTACTTTCTTTCTTTCTTTCATTCTTTCTTTCTTTGCCCTAAGGGGAAACAAAGCTTTTACAGAAGCTCTAGTAATATATACTATAACAAGTGTGGGGAACAGCCCGGACACAGACAGGTAGACATTGTTGATTGCACCACAACACGTTTATTTACAATTATTTGCCAGTTAGTGACACACACAACCCAGTGCCGCAGCACTAATCACCCACAAGTCCAGGCCCTTACACAATGCCTCTCTTCTCTCTTCTGGCCTGCCTCCACTCCTCTCCTCCGAGCTCTGTCCTCTTCCACCCACTCCAGCCATTGAATGGAGGGAGGCGGCCCTTTTTATACACACCCGGACATGCTCCAGGTGCCTCATGATAATCTTCTGCCAGCACTCCCCAGTGTGGCAGAAGTACCAGCTGCGCACCCGGAAGCCCTCCGGGTGTCCCTGATCTTCTTCCCCACAGCACTTCCGGGTGTGGTGGAAGTGCTGAGGGCCAGAGCTCCTCAGGCCCTGGGGCACACCTGGCTGTGACCACGGGCCCCTATAGGGTTGAGCTTCCAAGCTCAGTTCCCATGTTCCCCAAAGCCACCAGGGCGGTCGCCTCCACAAGGTCTGGGGGAAGCGTAAGCCTTCCTCTGGTCCTCCTGGCTGTCCCGGCTGGGTACCACCCCCAGCCTCCTGTGACACAAGCAATAACAATAACAACAACCACCCTCAAGCATGCACAAGAATTACTAAAAAGAAAAAACTTTTGACTCTGAAGTTCTTAATTTGAGAATTTCTACTAATGATAAAAGAGCAGTCATTGTAATATGTATTATAAAGGTGCGTTACTCTAGGTATTAAGGAGCCCTAGTAGCATTTCTTGACACACTGTTGAATAATTTGTTGGCCAAAAGTCCTCCATGTTAGTGTGTCACAGAGAGGATGTGCAATATTGTTCATAATAGCACTCTGTTCTGTCTTCATTCTTTCCTCTGCTGCTATATCCAGCGGGTGTACCATAATTGCCTTCATAATCATCTTGACTTGGTGGTCCTCTCTTGAAGTGATGTTACCGGCCCAACACACCACAGTGTAAAAAATCTCTCTGGCCACCACAGAGTTGTAAATTATATGTAAAGGATGTCGCTGCATACATTGAAGGAATCCAGTTCCTCTGCCCTTTCTTATATAGTTAATCTATATTATGAGACCAGTTGAGCCTGTCATTGAAGACAACCACCAAGTATCTGAAGCCCTGCACTGCTTCTTCATCTGAGTCCTATACCCTGTCTCACCCCGTTTATCAAAACACAACATTAGAGCAGAATCATTTGAGAATTTCTGTAATTTTAAGGTGTTTCTGTATTTGTTTAGGATATTTATATTATTCTATTTTATTTCCTTATTTCCTCATCTGAGTTTTCTTATTGTGCATGTGTTAATATCATTGTCTCATACATTTCTGAACTGTTTATATGCTCTCCTATCCCCTTTGATTCCAATACAACCATTCCCAGTGATATAGGTCCCAGTTGTTCCAAAATGCTTCCCAATACCTCATAAACCAATATATATCCTTCACCAAAATATGAGCCATGCAGTTAATGCCTTCTCCTTACTTGGACATGCAAATGGCTCAGGCAGAGATCCCAGGAAGAATTAACTTATCAGTTTAGTGTTTCATGTAGTTCTTTAAAGGGGTCTTGTAGAACTGGTAGTGTGTCCCCATTATCTTTCATTCCGGCATGGTTTATGACAATTGGATCTATCCTAGCTTTGCTCAGGAAAGTCCCCTAATTATGCACTGGAAGGCCAACATGCTATGAGAGAAATTCCTTTGTTGGTGTAAAATACCTCAGTTTAAGCCGTACTATTACCATGATTTATTTAATTCTTTCTGGATGCAGGCTTATCAGTTGTTCACTGGTACTCCCTACTTCACCCTACCACCACACATGAATCAGAAGCACCGTGAAAGCTTGAAAGGGGTGGAGAGCTCTCTCTGTAGGATGGATGCTCCTGTATAGTGTGAACTTCCTCCCCTACAGATACCTGTAGTTTGCAATCACTTCCCATGCTATGCTTTTGACCAGCAAACTCCTCTTTGAGTTTAACAGATGTGGTGTTGAGTTGCTAGGGAAGGAAAAAGTTCTCACAGGTAATTTATAATATATGATCCACCAAGATGTCCGGCATTGACAAAACATCTATATTACATTTTGAGTGGATTCTAAATTTTTATTTTTATTTATATTGTGATGGGTGGCCATAGCCACTATCTGGAGTGGAAGGACCAGGGGAGAGGGCATTGGTGAGGCAATACCTCCCCTGGGACACTAGAGGGCAGTCCTCCTGGGCAGCTGTCGCACCACGGATTTCCGCAGGGCATGCTGGGAGCTGTAGTTTGGTGCTGCCCTGTTGGGTTCTGTGGGCCCGCCAGGGGGAGCTGCAGAGCCCTACAGTGGACTTCCAGGTAATACTGATGAGCCACCTGGAACACTCCCAGGACCTGAATAAGAGGAGCCTCCTCACTCCATTCAATGGCCAGAGTCAAGAGGAAGAGGACAAAGCCTGAGGAGGAGTGGATGCGCATGTACTGGTGACTAGTAAGGGACTGAATTGTGTGTTTTGTGGTGATTGATGCACTGTGCTTTGGGGAGCAGGATGAAATGTTCCCCAATTGTAAATAAATGTCTGTAGTGTGGCAAAATCTGTCTCCTGCCTGTCTGTGTTCGCGTTGGCTTCACAACAATAAGAAATAAAATAAAAATGTATTATTATTATTATTATTTTTTACTGTTCATTTTAGTTAAGTAGCCATTTGCTTTTGTCTGACACAGAGTTATCCTTCACATGCCCTCTAGGTGCCATCTCTGCTTACAGCAGTTTAAACTTTTACAAGGCTGGTGAATGGATCACTATGACCATGTTTACACTTTCAGGTCTCGATGCCCAAATCAGAACTTGTGCTGAAATCCGATCCAGTGTCTGTGGTGTTTAGATTACACAGTCTAAATGTGGCCTACGGCTTAACATACACATTCAGCTTATGTGGAATGTTTGCACAATATATGTGTGTACACAAAATATTCACCCACTTGAAAGATCTCACATTTTATTATTATACATCATGGAATCACAATAGAGTTAATTTGGATTTTGGATACTGATCAACAGAACAAGACTCTTTAATGTCAAAGTGAAAACAGATCTCTGTGTAGTGACCAAACTTAATTGCAAATATAAAACAAAACAATTGACCACATAAATATTCACACCTTTTTATATGACACATCTCATTTGTCACTGGTGCAGCCTGTTATGTTTTGGAATTCACTCAATTAGTTCAATCGAGATCACGTGTCTGTAGTCAAGGGGTTTCAATTGGTTGTAGCCTATCTGGATGGTCCAGCTATGGTGTATCAGTATCATGGCCTAACCCAGGGGTCCTCAATCACGGCCCTAGAGAGCCGCAGTGACTGCAGGTTTTTGCTCCAACCCAGTTGCTTAATAAAAAGCACTTATTGCTAAAGTAACACTTCTGCTTCACTTTAGTGATTTTGAGCCCTTATTGCTTAATTTTGTCTTAAACAGCTATTTTAATTGCTCCTTATTATCAATAACATGCAAATGACAAGAGAGAGCAGCATTTCTCCATTTAGCTTATTTACATTTACACCTGTGTGTATTTATCTGCACTATTGGGTTTAATTAAATACTTGGAAGAAAAATGAAGAGAAAAAAGTGAAGGACTGAGAATTACTCGTCCATTTTAGCCTTCAAATCATTTGCATGATAGAAAGGGAAAGAAAATCTAGGATATGAGAATGACCTGACATAGCAGAGTTAATTTAATTTCATAGCTTGTTAGTGCTTTATTGGCAAGAATTGCTTTCTAATTAAGCAACCAGGTCAGAACAAAAACTTGCAGCCACTGCGGCTCTCCAGGACTGGGATTGAGGACCCCTGGCCTAACCCATTGTTTCCCAACCTCGATCCTGGGGGCACACTGTGGCTGCAGGTTTTTGTTCCAACCAGGTTTTGATTTTAATTGGACTCCTGGGCTAATTAAGTGATGTGTTATTTCCCAAGTTCTGTGTTTTGGGAACAATATAGAAATTAGAAAACTAAGTTTGCTAAAAAATATATATTAAAATGTACAAAGCAGTTATATGGGAATAATAATGTATTTTTTTAACAATATTTTTATCTTGATTTTAATTCTATTTTTCTAGGTGTTCTAATTGTTTAATTAATCCATTATTTACTAATTAGTGGGTCTGATGCTAAAGTAGTTGCAGCCTTTGATTATTCAGTGTTGTTTGCCAGCGTGTCTGCTCTGCTCGTTTTAAACTGTCATTAATAAGATACAACGAAGGGGAAAAACAGCACAGAGAAAGGGCAAATATAATAAAATCAACAAAAGAGAGTTAAGCATTTAAATCTATAGCAAAAGCAGAAATGTTTCTAAATGTCTTATAAATGTAAAAATAATGCTGCTGTGCTTTTCTAAATGTAGAATGAAAGAAAAATAATAGCAGCTAATTAAATGAAATCAGTTTTATAAGGTGTTGTGACTGATTAGGAATCTGGTTGGAACAAAAACCTGCAGCCGCAGGGGGTCACCAGGATCGAGTTTGGGAAACACTGGCCTAACCTACATAATAATGACAAAAGAACACGCCGATTAAAAAAAGCACAAGTCAGGAGATGGTTAGTTATTAAATATATTTGAGCATGAGAGTCCAGTTAAATCTGTCATTAAGAAATGGAAAGAGTATGGCAGAGCTGTAAATCTGCCTAAAACAGGCCCTTTCAAAATTGATCATGCAAGAGGGAGTGCAGAAGACCTGTGAGAACTCTGAATGAGTTAGATGCTTCACCAGTTACTTTTTTTTGAAAGAGTGGCATAAAGAGAAAGCCACTAATAAAAAAATAAATGTGACATCTTGGCTTGAGTTTGCCAAAAGGCACATGGGGAAACTCAAAAGTCAGCCAGTAGAAAGTTCTAAGGTGAGACCAATATTGAATGTTTTGGCCATTAGACTAGACACCATGTTTAAAGAGTGCACTTTATCAAAAACACCCTGTGCTGGATGGTGGTAGCAGTATCATGCTATGGAGATGCTTCTCTGCAGGAGGCTCTGGAAGTTTGTGAGAGCAGAGAATAAAATGAATGCAGTAAAATAAGGGAAAATCTGACACTGTCTGCAATAAATCTGTGCTTTGGAAGAAGGTATGTTTTCCAGGATTATTACCTCCAAGAGCATAATGCCAAAAGTGCACAGGAATGGTTTACAAACAACAAAGCTAATGTCCTGGAATTGCTGAATCCCAGTCCAGATCGCAATCCAATTGAGAGTTTGTGGCTAGACTTGAAAAGGGCTGTTCACTCATGATCCCCATGCAACCTAACAGAGCTAGAACAATTTTGCAAAGAAGAGTGAAGAAAAATGGCAGGGCCCAGATGTGCAAATCTAAAAGAGACCTGTGCACATGGACTCAAGGCTGCTGCCAATGTGCACGTACTAAATACGGAACCGAAGCATGTAAATACTCATGTGGTCAGTTATTTTGTGTTATACGAAGGGGAGTCCAACTAAAGTTAGAAAATGGCATTTATCAGAAAATGGAAGGATCCTTAACAAAACTGATAATGTCATTTCTCAATGTAGTCTCCACCCTTCTCAATGCACTTGTGCCACCTGCCTGAAAGTGCCTGGATTCCAACAGAATAAAAGGTTTTGTCTTGTCTTCACAACCTCTATCCACCTTTATTATTTTAACATGTTGGATGATGCAGAAAAAGCCACATTCTTGGGCAAAAATCCCATCTTACTGTCTCAAAAAAGAAGACATCATGGGGTTATAGCTGTTGATATCAAAATCTGATTTATACCAAACATGTGGAAAACTAGGAGTCAAGCTATATAGTAATGTAAACATGGCCTGATGTTTTTGTTTATCATAGATTAAAATATCTAAAGCCTTTTGGCCTCTACTTACCTAGCGGTTCTTAATGAAGTATTTTTCTATACTATAAATGAAATATTTACATGTCTCTATCCCTTATTTCTCTTATGAACAGATTATTATGCACTTATCACTTACAGATTTTCTTTTACACCACTGGGAAGTACATCTCTGAAAATTTGCAACCAGAACGTACCACATGCTCAACCACTGACATTTGGTTTTTGCTACTGTGCTACTAAATGAAAAATGCAACAAAACTATCTGAATATCTCCTTAGCAGTCACCACAATTGAATTTTAGGAAAAGCCATTAAAAAAAAGGAAAATGTTAAAGAGACATGCACTACAAAGTGACAGGAACATCAGTTAGAGTGATGTCAGCTCACAGCCTACGCCATTTACTCCAGTGTGCTTCACCTCTGACACCAGAAGGATTGAGTGAAATCTTCAAGCGTTTGTTAGGGAGGCCTTCAAAAAAGTCAATATTGAGAAATTAAAATGTGCTTGCTGATGATCTCATAAGAAATATGATCTTACCATTTCACTCAATGTTCTACACAAAAATACTTATTTCTTTACTTCAGCAGAAGAGCTAATTATTTCTCTAAAAAGTTAATTTCTACAAATAATAATTATTGAAGCCACAGCGCTAGTATCTTTGGCATGCCCAAATCCCTCTGTTGTATGTGCACAAGCTGCAAGCTCACTTTCAATTCAAGTCAATTCAGTTTTATTGTCCCAAGAGGGAAATTTGGTTTGTCAGCAGGTTTTGTAAAGAGGCCACAACGTATCATTAAAAACACATCAACAAAGAAAACAGATATCAAAACATTAAGTTAGTGCAAATAAATAGAAATATAGCAGTGAGCATAATACTTATGATGAAACATTAGATCAGACATATTAGACATAAAAATTAAACTAACATTGAGACTTGACTGATGATTGATGAATCTCATGATTTAAGCCTCTGAATGTTTATTAAAATTGAATGTATTTATAAAACTAATAGCAATTTGAATGAAAGATCTGGAGGCTTTTTATCCTTGGAACCTTGGACCTTAGACCTGTTGGCAACAACTGGATTGGGAGTGTAGTGGGTGCATCCTGTCTGATAGAGTACGCTCTGCCTTCCATAATACTTGCTTATATAAATGTTCTGTCAGATTGGACTTTTTTTTTTCTCTATTTTACTTTTGAATTATTCTTTTTTTCCTGCTGACGTTAAGATGTGCAAACCATCTCGGCAGAACATAAGTAAAGACAGACTCAATACAAGATTTATAAAAGATTATTTGATTTATAATAATTGTAGGACTCTCACTAAAAAAGACTCAACCCTTTGAAACAGTAGAGGAGCTGCTGACCTCTTTTGCAGATGGCTTCTGAGTCTATTGTTCTCTCCAGATGTTTATAACTGTCAAAGGTCTCTATTGTTTGGTCTTTGATGATTGTTTCTTGTGGGAGAATGGTGTTTATTTTTAAATCAAAATCAAAAGTTCCTGAGTTTTTGTAATGTTAATGTATAGAAAAGTCTCACCAGATGCCAGTTAACAAAATCATCTACCACGGGATCAGGATTGGTTTCATTCTCATTCAGTAGGCTTACAATTACTGAGTCATCAGCAATTTCGAAGATGAACCTGTTTTTAAATTTACTGTGACAACCATTAGTGTAGAGGATGTACAAAAGAGGTCAAAGAACACAGCCCTGAAGGCACTTTGTAGATGAAGACAGCATGTCAGACAGATGGCCATTCACTTTCTCTCTATGAGTCCTGTCTGTTAAAAAGTCAATCAGCCACTCTACTAAATTGAAGTCCAAATTAAAATCTTCATTGTCTCTCTGACAGAAGATGGGGCTGGATGGTATTAAAAGCTGAAGAGATGACTACAAACACAAGTCTTGTGTGAATCTTGACACCTCTAAGTAGTTATACAACAGATGAAGGAAAGTAAGTGACAGCAGTGAACCTGAAATGGATCTAATAAATCCTAAATTTTCACAGTTAGCTTCCTTTTTATAAGTTTTTCCATTTTTTTACATAACTGGTAATGCCAGAGCTACTAGTCTGAAGTAATTTAAGTTTTTAGGGTTTTTGGTTTTAGCTACTGAAATTATTGTAGCCTGTTTCCGTAGCTTTGGGACATTCTGTTGTTCTAATGACAACCTAAAATAAGATAAAAATGGAGCTGAGATTCTTTGCGGATTACAAGAGTCTAGCACCAGTGGCATCTCTAGGGTTGGTGTTACCCACTGCAGTAGACAAGGCTGATTAAGACCCCCACAGGCCCCTGGGTGACTTAATGAATGGAGCTCCTTAACAGAGAGTTGTTTATACATTCAAGAGTGCAGAGTGTGGACACCCAACCATTTAATGCAGAGTAATAATTCTCACTATTAATGGCAAACTAAGTTCTAGACCATTTCATTGCTTTTCCCCATAGTGATATCAACCTATGTAAAGTCTGGTAACACTTTAGTTTAGGTACTGCAGAAATGCATCTATGACTCATTTACTCTTATATAACAAGACCTTAACAAAGTCTTTTTTTGGTCTTCATCACACTTATATAGTATCAGTAGACTGGTCGTTCATCTCTGTGCAGTGTGGCATATTGACATGATGGAAAAGAAATTTTAAAGGATTCATAGATCTTATCAAGACAAATGACTCTCAGTTAAGCCATCTCAGACCAACACAAAGTGAAGTTTTGTTAGTATGTGACCTTGTTAGAGATGAACTAACAATTTACTGATGTTTTGTAGGTCTTAAGAAGACCCAAAGAATTGTTTGTTAAGGTCTTGTTACAGAAGAGTAAATGAGTAATAGAGGAATTTCTGCAGTACCTAAACTAAAATGTTACCTAATTTTTTATACCCTCATTTGGGTGTCACCCACTCTAATGGTATCTGGTGCCTGGTGTGATCTGCACCACCACATTACTGTAGTGATGCCACTGCCCACAACTAAGATATATAATTTAACGTGATGTTAAAATAGATAAAATAATAAACAAGAGCACCCTTGTCTATTTTTTAAACCTATTTTCTTTAATGTGTAAAGTAAATATAAGTGAGAATAGCTGGCCTGGTGATTAGAGAGGAGTAGGAGAGGGCTATCTAAACTGAAAATTTGCTGGAATTGGAGATTATATCTTATTTTGTACCCGATATCCTAAATACTCTCTGCGGGTTTCCTCATACTTTATGTATGTAAAAAATTATGAAGCGAGTAATCACTTACCTCTCAGCCAATGAATCTTATCCCATTGCACTTCAGATAGATTAATGTATGATGGTGGCCCTCTATACTGCCTCTGATCATCTCAACTCAGTGGCTCCTGTTCCATTTATTCTCAAATTCTAATCTAGCGGATGTTGAAAGCAATGCATCCATCTAGTCTCTGATAAAAAGGTCATCTTTCAGACTTAAGCTCAATGACATTAGGTAGGATGTTGTCGGATTTGGCCTGTCATTTGTCAGGTGCATCAATTTCTACACAGAAATATTTTAATGCAAAGTCTTTTTGGGGCAAACAGAGAGAAGGAGACCCATTTTAAATATAGTTGCTGATCCGTCTGGCTGGCTTGTTAGAAGAGCTTGATGTGCTTTCTAATTTTGACTGGGCATGCAGAGGCCTGTACTCTTTCAGGGTGCCTGGCCTTCGGTCAGCTGTCATACATGCAGCTCAGTTGTCGGGCCAGTATGCAGCTCGAGCCCAATGACATGAGACACTGGCATCACATTAAAGCTCTTTCCGCTTCTTGTTAATCTTGGCTGCTACCTGATGGCCGTGATCTGGACCCGGTTGCCATGGTTCATCCTGAATCACACTGGATGCTTAGTTTAGTAACAGAATTTCAAGAGGAGCATAATCTAAGCTGAGTGAGATGGGCATTTGTCACATGGATGCTGACAGTCCACACACTAACTCAGAAGGGAAGTTTCCACCACTCGTTAAATCAAAGATAGATATCTTCTTAAATTGTTTAGCCTTTTTTATCTGTTATCAAGCCTGTGTGTTCTTTCTCACATTCAAAGGAAATCCATCACAATGAATTGAAAAATGCATTCTGGTGTTTGTTCACAGTGACCCAGTAAATTGTAAAATGTGTCTAAAAATAATTAGGAATGTACTAAAGCTTAACTCCACTCATCATAACCTTTGCATTGTGGATAACTTTGCTCATCCCAAAGATCCTTTAGCTACTGTATGATTTTATAATCTTTTGTTCTTGCTAGGGATACCTGTAGCAAATTTACCTACAAGGGAGTTGAAAACAAACGAAAAAAAAAAACAACAGTCCTAATGATGGCTCATACAAGCAGAAGAAAAAGCTAGCTGATATTTGCCATTAAATATTAAGCATTAAGTATGCAGGTATGGCCAGGTAACTCATCTTTCTGATGTCAGACTTAGACCAAGTGTGACATTAAGGAGGTGAGTGGAGGTTGGGTTGTGTTCCTCTTAGATGACAAACATGAACAGAACAGGTTCAGAAGTGAAAACTTTCTGGCTGGTTTGTGGACCAACACAAATGCCTTACTTAAATCCTGGCATCAGTCATTTGTTGAAACATCTGTCTCAAATATTAAAATCCTTCACTTTCTTTGTTCATTGCTTTCACTAGATTTTTCATCAGTTCAAGGTTTATATGAAGTAGAAGTATAAATGCAGTATCATTCTTTAGTCAATATGGTTTTAGATGCCACACTGCAACCAAATGCTTACAGAGCAGCAAATTTTTTTAACATAACTAACACCATGTTTTAATGTACATTTCCTCAGAAGTGTGAATCATACGAGAGCACCTTGACTCAGCAACAGATGATGTTGTCATGCCATATGTTTTGAAGACAAGGAGGTGTGAACTGTAAAGCGATAACTGCTTCATGTTGACTTGAGTCAGGTAGCAAGAGTGTTTGCTGTCAAACTATATAAGTCATGTGTTGTGGATCAGTTAAAATTTTACCTTCAAAAAAAGCTTTTCTTAGACTTTGGAGAAGCATTAGAACAGGGACTCTGAAGAGGGTGACCAGACTCTTCTTGGAACCAATGCTGGACTAATAGCTTGACAAGTCTGTGGGCAGTTAGGAGGCTACTTATGATTCATATGTGACATTAATTTGAATAAAAACCCATTAAATTCTCTACTACAATGCCAGTATTAGAACACTCATATTTTTCACTTTTTAAAAAACATATCTCACCGAACAAGACAAAATAGAAAAATGGTAACTTGTCCTATGGGCTAAATTATTAGTGCACTGAAGTGAACATATTACACACAACAAATCAATGTAATAACTAAAAGAAAGCAGAGTATGTCAGAGGATGCAAACCACTGACTACATAATTCTACAATATGATATCAAAATTAGCAAGCAAAGTTAATGACATATTCACTTATAGTTACAATATAATTTATAGGTTTTATTGAATTTAACCACATTAGCGCTTTGTTCACCCCTGGAAAGGCAATTCAAAAACGCTAACATTTTTTCTTGTTGAATTATTATGTGTCATAGAAACATGTAAATATCATAATGTCAACATAAATATAGTAGGAAAGGCATGTCTGGTGTCCACTGCCGTACTGATGCAGATTTAGTACACGTCCTTCTTGTAACGTGTTTTGAGAGAGTCACCAATGCACAGCTCAACATGGCAATCAGAACCGTAGAAATGTTTTCTTTGCACACTTTTTTAATAATATTTTTCTATTGCTTGAGCATGAGATGGTAGAATGTCAGTGTCTGATCCTCATGATTGACACAACCATTGTGTTATTGTAGGCTACTACAGTGGAAGGCTTAATGATTTCCATGCTTCCCCTGACAGAAATGACAGTTGCTTCATTGTGAAAAGTGCTTAGGGGCTAATGTCCTTCTACTTGATCCCAATCATTTTCCCTTTTTGCCACACAGCTTGCACCATGGTGAACCTTCAGGGGGCCAAATTCACCAGGGATATAACAGCGATTTGGAGGTACAGTGCCAAATGCATCAGTTTCACTATCCGTGTCAAAATCTGATAATTCACATTGTCATCACTATTACATGATTCAGCTTGTTTCAGCTGGGTCTAATACTGGCTTAATAGCTTCTTGTTTACATACCATTGTGTTTTGGTTGAAGGCTCCTCCCCATTCAATAATATTGATGAGTTAAGAATGTCAAAGCACATAGAAATGTTTGATTTTTTGCAGCAAAATATTATTTTATCCACCAGATGGCAGCAAAATACTGTCTCAAGAGTTATTCTCGCTTAACACTGTAAAGCAGATCATTACACATCACTCCAATTCCGACTTGGCCATAACTGTAATTATGCAGAATTCCAGGTCTAAGTCATTCTCTGGATTAATTCCAAGGAGGTTAAATCCATTCTGTCAAAACTTGGGGTATTTGCCTGCTTATTCTCTGTGTGAAATGTGTATGTTTTACTTGTAACAATCTTTTGCAAGATATATACACCATTATCAGAACATATCTGATGAGCAAGAGCACTGGCATTAGGCCTAAGGAGTGTGAATCACAATTGCAGAACTCCTCATAGGTCCGAACTTGTGCAGTTTGAAAGGAGTTGTTGTGGCTGGTAATTAAAGGTAGTGCACTGAGAGGCTCTCTGTAGCACAGTATTGTAAGAACAGTATATTGTCATCATAGGTTCTTGCATTGAGAAAATGGCCATGTCTAAAATACGGGTCAGATAAAGATGTTTTAACAA
This sequence comes from Polypterus senegalus, assembly GCF_016835505.1. Lineage (NCBI taxonomy): Eukaryota > Metazoa > Chordata > Cladistia > Polypteriformes > Polypteridae > Polypterus > Polypterus senegalus. The sequence goes on from NC_053154.1 coordinate 171,251,712, forward strand.
CAATCTAAACCGGGGCTGAAACAGAAAGTCTATTTACCTTTCTTCTATACTGTATATCTGCAAGTTGCAAGAACCTATGGCTGAATGGTGATTGATTCCTGTTACTGTTTTAACTCTAGGGCTTATTGGTGGATCCTAGAGTTAGGGAGTAAGAAAGGCTGAGGCCTCCATGTGTTATTAGGACTTTCCAGATTTGACGGAGATGTCATAGCTGGTCTAGAAAGTATCAGAACTGCCTATAGTAAAGACCTGGGTACAGGAGGCAGTACAGAACAACTTCTGGGGAGCCTCAAGAAGGTTCTGGCAAACCATAATATGACTTTAGAAGGGTCCATAGGATGTTTTGCGGTCTCTTCTTTGGGGGATGGGGGTGTAATAACATTGTCATTGAATGGCATTATTATTGGACAGATAAAATATCTCTTTAAGATACTCCTTAACAAATTGGACATGGTCTCCTCAGAGAAGGCAGTACCAAAAGTATTTCAGGCCAGATGCATTTTTAGGAACAAAGAGGTGGTTGAGGAGCTCCACAGGGGCATGGCTTTGGGTTGTAAGATATCTGGTTGTATACATTGAATACAAGTAATAATTTTACCTTGCTTGCTTGTTTAGATTGTCACATTAACACTAGAATTACCAAAGCCTATGAAAAAACTTGTAAATCCGGCCCACCTTAAATGGCTTTTCTCACCTCTCCATCAGTGTCTTTTGTCCTGTAAATGTGCCGATCAAGACAAGCAGCAAACATCCTACTATTCCATTCCCCCACCGCCGCATAACATGCACAAAGTTCTCCCAGCTCATGGCTTGATCATCTGGGAGAGAAATGCTGGAGTTTTAGAGTCGAAATAATAGTTTGTTATTTGGAACACATGCATTTCAATTGTGTTCCGTTTCAACAATAATACATGTAAACACATTGTTAAAACAGAAACGTTTTTCATATTTTAGTAATAAATAACAAAATGTAGGCATAAGGTACATAATGTTTGCAGTTCATTTCTACATTTTGTCATTTATTACTAAAACGTGAAAAAAAATTCTGTTTTAATGATGTGTTTACATAGATTGCTGTAGACACAAAATACACATCAAATTATTTCCCCTTACAATTCTGGGTAGCTTACTCCCAGATAATCAATCAAGGCTGGAACTGGGAGAAATTCTTGCCTGCTCTGAGGCGGTGGGAGGATGGTATAGCAGGCTGTTTGCTGCTTGGGCTTATCGACACATTTAGAAGACAAAAGAGGCTAACGGAGAGGTGTGAAGGGATTTAAGGTGGGCCCGATTTACAAGTTTTTTCGTTGGCTCTAGTAATTCTGGTGTTAATGGCTATATTCTTGAATTGCTTTTTGGTTTTTACTAGCTGGTTAGATGTTTTTCTGTTTTGACTTTGATACCTTTTCTTAATTCTAGAATAACACATCACTTTATAATGATTTTATATTTGTGTGACTATTTTGAACATTAATTATTATGAAGCTGTTCTACAACAACAGTCTGAGGTTTGCAGTGTTATCATTGCCAAAATGTAATAAAAGATTGGCACTGTGCATTTCTTTGTCATCCAAATTTGCAGATAAATCAAAGGAATTCTCCATGTGTGGTTTTTAGTATTCATTATTGAGTTCGTAAGAGTTACTTATGATTACTTTGAAATCACTTCAGTGTTTTTTGTTCAATGTCTCCTTACTCAATGTTCAGAGGAAACCCCCACATATCATATACAACAACAACATTTATTTATATATCATATTTTCATACAAATGATGTAGCTCAAAGTGCTTTACAGAGTGAAGAAAGAGAACAAAGACAACATTTAAAAATTAAATTATGCAATACTAATTAACATAGAATAAAAATAAGAGCCGATGGCCAGGGAGGACAGAAAAAACAAAGAAAAAACTCCAGACGGCTGAAGAAAAAAAAAACAAAATCTGCAGGGCTTCCAGGCCATAAGACTGCCCAGCTCCATCTAGGCATTCTACAGTACCTAACATAAATTATCTCAATCAGTCCTTATGGTTTTCGGGGTTCACATGGAAGAACTTGATGATGATGGTCATATACTGTTCAAATCATCTTAAAGTCCAATTATGCAAAACATCAAGCTGTTCGGGGTTCCTGCCAGACCCAAAAACCCTAATTTTAGGTAATATTTAGTGAAGGAAATTACACTCTTATGATAAAGAGCAAACCAATTGGAGTCTTCTGAAAAAGTTATGAATGCCACATCAGCCGACTCTAGGGATTCACCCCCAATGGGATACAAGGAGTCAAAGTTACTCCTTTCCATAAAAAATAGGGATCAGTAATATAGGCAGGTGGAATGTTGTTTAATGCTATTTTGAGGTTGGTGATCACAAATATGATAACATTTTTGATATCGAGTTCTTTGATTTTCCTCTAACAGCTACTCCCAGAAGGTTAAAAATGTCAGACTTCAAACATAGTAGGGTATTGTTTTAGACTACTTCAAGGTCAGTGATTATGAATATGATGTTATTTTTTATCCTTTATTAGGAATCTAGCCTTAATATAGACCTCTATTAAATTTCAGTTACACTCAGGAATATTGATATTTTAAATATTTAAATTGAAGCACCCATTTTAATAATTCAAATATTTGATGCTACTGTGCTTGTTTATTATGTGCTTCTACCTCATAAAGTAAAACATTTCATTTCTTATGGAAATCCCAAATTACAGTGGCCCTACTCTAATTCAGACATTTTAATGTTATAGACTTCTTTCCTGGCTTCACCTTTTATTTTTTTCTTTAGCAATTTGTTTCAGATGAAAGGTAGGACAGAAATGTGATATTGACTCCTTTTTTAGTTTCCTGATGCTTCCCCACCTGCTCACCTCCATTATTTCTAGTCCTTGCTTCTTTCTTTTGGCAAACATAACACATTAAAACTGAGGGACTAGAACAGTTATGTTTTTGCCACCTATTATACCAGGCCTGGGCTGAGAATGCAGGTGTGATGATTTATTGAGCAAAATATAAAATATTATCCATCTATTAGGGAACTTTCTTAATCAAACTATAGACCTCCTATTATACCAACACTGGGTAACATGAACTTATGCACACATCACAATTTTAAATCACCAGTTAACCAAACAACTCAGAGATAATTTAGAAACCTGTAAGGTTTGCATCCAAAGAAAATGTCACATTAGCCATTGTGCTTTTCAAAAACACAAGTTTTCATTTAAATTAATTTCATTCGTATTATAATTAGTTCAGTTCAGGACAGCAGAGAGCCGGTGTATCTTCCAGTAAGGAATCGTCTGTTATTAAAGTGTTATTCAATCTGAAGGAAGGCATACTCACAGCACCGTGTTTTCACTTACACTGGTACAATTTAGAGTCACCAAGTAAAATTACATATACATTTTTGAAATGGAAAAGAAAATCAGTCCATTCATACAAAAATGCTGCTCAGACACAAGGGGGAATGTGCAAAGTCAACACAGATGGTGAATTTAAACCCAGTCTTCTAGAGTTGTGAGGCAGCAGCAGTAACCACTGCTACATTCTGCTTTGCCAAAAGAAAAATTAAAAATACTTGACTTTTGCTGTCCAGCTGGGATGTGACAAAGGCTAGATAAGATTCGTGAATTACACTCTTTGAGGAGTTGTGGAAGCTTGCCAGGTCTGCTTACACCTGTTTTGTGTGCTTCTTGTAGTGTATTCTGGCTGATCTTGTGGGAGGTGCTGTGAGTGTTGAGGGCTCTGGGGCCATTGCTGCATACCACTCTGTCCCGGTATTGGAGGAATGAAAGCTGCAACTACATTCTTGGCATGAAGTCCATTTAAGGTGGACATAATGGTTCTGCCAAGAATGTGTCTTGTCTCCCCTCCTCTATGTGAGTTTCATAGACAGGAGGTTTAGAGATTAACTTATGTGGAGGCCTCAGTGCTACATCTCTGCTGTTGGCAGATGGTTTTACCTTATTGGCTGTACTCCTGATGTCTGTCATGTATCAGAAGAGATTTTAGGCAAATTTGATCTGGCACTTCATCACAAAAGACTTTGCTTTAAAGGACACATTTTCTTTGTTAGTGATATCACATGAAGACTAAGTTGAGGAACCTTGATGAGGGGATAATAGAACCAAAAGAAGCAGCCAATATTGTAATCAATGAAACTTAGAGAATGGGTAGAAAATGAATCAACAAAACAATTCATAGGCAAACAAATTACAAGCAAAAGTTCAATCATCACCTTCTTTTGCTTATCCCAATAACTCTAAAGAAAGACAATACTTTTGAAGAGAATCTGATACTCTGATACAGTACATACTGCTGGACACTGCCATCTATCTAGGTGAAGCGTGAGTGCAAGGCTTGTCGCATGATCTTCATGTCATGTGATCTGCAAAAGACAATGTAACTATAGAGACCAAGAGAGGCAAAAAAGACACATACTACATTCATACAAAAAACAAAACTGAAAATAGCATTGCCAAGATAAAATTAAAATAAATATAGTAAAAGTAAACATAAGAATATTTCAAAAATAGAGAGAACAGGTACATCCACAGCACATATTAATAACATTAGATTGAAAAGAAATGGATGCAAAAAGTGGATGAGACATTGGAACATCTTGGCTATTTGATAAACAAAGAAGCTTAAAGAATGAACTGGTCTCTACTCATTTGTCAAATTTCAGATTCAAATAGTAAAAAACTATATTTGTCCCAAGAATGAAATATGGATTTTTATAAGGACTCAATAAATAAATAAATACATTCATATAAACAAAAATATTGTAACAAGAAAATACACATAAGAATTACTAAAAAGTAAGAAAATGTCTGACTTGGCTATCATGGTCACAGTGAGGCATTATTCAGGCGTATTATTGTTATTGTTATATTGGTATAAAGGAGCCCCAGTTGCGTTTCTTGTCACACTTCTGCTGAATAATTCATTGGCTGAAAGTCCTCAGTGTTGGTGTGTCAGAGAGAGAATGTGCAGCATTCTTCATAATGGCACTAAGTTTTATTTTCATTCTCTCCGCCACTGTTTCCTTGAGTAGGTTGAGAGTGCATCACATAACTAAGACTGTTGTATTCATATAAACTATTTCCCTAGTAACCAGTCTTCATTTTTAGAGTGCCTTACATAATTAGCACAATCACAAATGTGCATTTTATAAAGCAATCAGTTTACTATATATAGCCTCTTTGCTAGACAGCCCTATTAAGAACAGTTTTTAAGCTGTTACGTCATCCTGGGATCCGTTTTGGCCTCTGTGCTTTGGCTTGACCTTAGGTAAACCATTTTACTTGTCAGTTCTGAAGCTATCATACATAAATATAAATTAGTCAACACAATATTGCATTGTATTGCCCAAACACAGCACTCTGGGGGGGGAGTTCATTATAAATTGTGCTCTAGAAGGTGAACATTGAGTCCGATGCATTATTTTTGGAAAATATCCCCTAGAGAGTTGAGATGTGTTGCATGCTAGTAGGGGAATTTGAGTAAGAATTTTACTGTACTCTGTCCATGTTGTTTTGTTACATTAGGGTCCTAGGGTGACTATATTTTCCCTTTTGTGTTCTTTATTATGTAGACCTTAAAAAAACGTCTCCAACTCCATACTCCTACCACACTGCCGGCACTGTGGTTCAGGACTTACTCCTTCCATTTTATTTCTATAACTCTAGGCAACTAGGCAGAGTAAAATTACAAATGTAATTATTTATTATAGGTAATATGTCTAAAATATCATCAGAGCTTAAATGTAAGTGTTGATAAAATAATATTAATTCAACCTGGATAATAATCAGTTCATCTTTCTTAAACAACCATGTGTCCCAGTCTTGGTCTTTACTCCTTTACAGCTTTTGAATATGGTCGGCAAGAGTAGTAATTTTCCCCTTCTCCATGGGTGGAAAACTGTCAGAGAGAGGCAGTTTGAATGTTTATCTTCTTTCTTGTGCTGTTATGGACCAATAGGGAGTTGTGGTACAGAGCAACCAATCCTAATCAGCCCTTTCATGCCAGTTCTTGTTTCAGCATTTTCTCCCATTTCAAAGGAATGCACAAATGTAAAGCTGGACAAACAGGAAAGTCCTAAACTGGCCCAAGTGCTCTTCTTATTAATGAGACTCTGGTCAATTTTCTCCCCTACAAAAAGTCTGATCTGTTCTTTTAAGTAGTAAATGACAATGAGCAAGATCTGGCCTGTACAGGTTTGTTATATTTTAAAGTCAGACATTAATAAAAGAACATAATTAACCTATAGGCTTAATATTATGCTTCACTGCACATGTGACACTACTACTGCACCTATTCATGTTTCTGGAAATTTCTACAAGGAGTTTGTGCTGTGCAGCTAACTAGCATCTCATAAATCAATTACTAAATCAAAATGTAGCTTTTCCAGACGGCCACCTACTTTAGCACTTTGAATTACACTTTAGTGACATTAAATTCTTGGTTCAAAAAGTCCTTCTTTACACCCTGTTTTACTAAGTTCCTGGGTTCTGCAGTCTCAAAGCTGCCACGTGCCCACATTCCGGGAAATATCATATTACCCTGTGACATTTAAAAGTGACCTGGGGACCATTAAACATATTATAGCAGTGCCATACCACAGAGCAGCGTCGTTCGTCCTAATCCACATCAGAGAGCATTGCACATTACCTCTGCATTTCACTGGGAGACTCGGTTATGTGGCGTGTCATTGGGTTACATCATCATGCAGCTGTGGCGTTTTCTCACTGCCAAATCGTTGCATTGAAACACTGCTGCTTGTTGTGTGGTGGAGCACTTCATCACAGCTGCGTGTGTGCTGATGACAGATATCGGCCTTTCTTATGTGCACGTGGGGCACCAAACTTGTAAGCAAATGCCACCCATGTAGTGACAGAATTCTGTGGCACTACTTACTCTGTTTTGTTCTGCAGGTATAATCAAAAACATTTTTGCATTTTAAAATTTGAATTCAATTTGTTATTGCCTAACTAGTTGATAAACTGCGACCTCAAAACTGAAGCAGCTTATGTTCAACTCTTGGCCCAGTCACCATCAGTGTAGGTTTTTCAAAGCCTCCCCTTTCTCTTAAAGGTTTTCGTCATGTATATTGGTTTCCTGCCATATCCTAATGACGTTCATGCTAGTTTAATTATCAGCTCTAGATTTACAGGCACCTCGTCAGGCGTGTTTTTTTTTTTGTCTAGTTTCAGGTTCCTAGTTATGCTGTAATGAAGTTTAGAAATTAAATGGATAGTGGTGTTATTTTTTGCTGATTTATCTGTCATTCTATCCACCTTTTTATCTTGCCAAATACAATTTATAGGGTCAAAAAGAAACCAGAGGCCATCCCAGCAGTATAAGGAACCAAGCCTGGACAGAGCATGCTAACTTGCACACATAAAGTGAGGCCAGTTTAAGTAGTCTAAATAGAGACTCTTGGAAATGCTACATGGAGTTGTCTATGAGGGATAAAAAGCTGTCAAACACCTTGTTGAATGTTTGTCCTTAAGCTTTATGAATGGGAAATTGCCTTCTTTTAATTTCATTGTTTGGTCCTCTGTAGACAAATCCATGCAAAGTGCCATTAAATATTCCTTTATTGTAGTTACGTTTCCTAAGAAGCGCGACGATTGTTCCTTTTTTTGAGACTTAGCTTGTGAGCTGGCAGTCCTGAAGGTGTCAAAAGAGTTAATGAATTCAGCAGGGAAGTTTAGTTGGTCATTTTCATCTTCAGAAGTACATCTTTTCTTCATCTGTCATCAGTTCACATATGATATGTGTATTATCGTCAAAGCATTTATTTTTCTTAGGGCAAAGGATGACGTTCCTTTTTATTTCATATATACTAATTCAGGGTTAACAGATGACCAATAAGTGGTCTTAATTAAATTATTTTCAGTTAATCTTCAATTTAATCTACCCGAAATGTATATATTTAGGACATGTTACAAAAAAGAAATACCGATCAGCAAAATCATACAAACTTACAAAGGAGAGTTTCCTAGCTTAACACAGGCAATGATTGGACTGAAATGTAAACTTAGTCTACTGGTGCTGTGAGGCAGTGGCATTTATTATGAAACGCCTTCCAAAAAGAACTGATGTCTTGGCTGAATGAAGCCATTCATTTAGATTAAACCTGTATAAAAGGTGTACAGTCATTTCCCTTTTGGTTGTATATCACTCACAAAGCAGGACTGTCTGTAGAGAAACAAATGTAATGAGCAGCTAAAATTTGTAGGAATTTAGGAATGGGAAAGATAACAAAAAAGGAAAATTAGCATGTGATATTAGTGTGGACAAATACACACAAGCAGTGGTGGTGGCAGACCATGTGTACAGCATATCACAATTTTGGAATGTCTTTGATTTTTATGCAAAGTGGTAACCTGAAACAACGTGAAGGGACTTACAAAGGAGTGAGGGATGGTGGTCTAGGTGAAGACAACGCTAGTTTTAGGCACACAAGAGACACCAAAAGCAGGCTGTACTGGCGCCCTTTTGGGTTTATATTTGGATAGGGGAGTTGTGACAATATAAATAGTTTCTGTTCAGATGATGTCAGGTTCTGATTGTGTCTCTCACATCATTTTCATGTCTTCTATAAATAAAGAAGCTTAAGAGCCAGGGGGTGCTAACTCTTTGAGCTTGCTCTTACAAAACTAAAAAGACAAATCAGTGAATAAGATAAAAGGGGAAAATTAAATACTTAGAACGCAAAAAATCTATAGATAGTTAGAAAAGAAAGCCAGATAGTTTGAGCCAGTGTTGTTTTTGAGTGATTTGCAACATATTTTAAAATTTGATATGTCATTTTCTATCCTGCCAAATCCAGAGCAGGGTCATGGTGAGGGGGCTGAAGCCTAACCCATCTAGTTTAGGGCTGGGTAAACTTTGTGATGATTTCAAATCTTAAACTTTATGGCTAAGGTTTTAAGTTGGATGTCCAGCCTTGCATCTGTTTCTCACTTTTCTTATAACCTTCTGAGTCCACTAAACATAAACTTTGGTGTGACGTAATTTGCTGTTGTGTTTGATACCTGAATATAGTTGCCGGACAGGATCACTGAAGACTAGACGCCATTTAGTTACTGCTGTTGACACTGAATTGTTGACATTCATAGGAATAAATAGGAAGAAAGGTTACCAGTTCAAAGATCAGGGGGTCTTGTGGCAGGATTTATGCATCATGCTCTGCAGGTAGCTGAGCCTGTCTATATACAATTAGCCCATCTTTCTTTCTTTCTTTCTTTCTTTCTTTCTTTCTTTCTTTCTTATTTGAAGAATAATGGACTGCTTTTTACACTTGATTGTTGAGAAGTGTTTAATTCATTAGCCGATAACTATTTCTTTGCTCATTACATTACTCAGGTGCACATGCATGCCTGGCTTAGTTGTACTCCTCTTCTTTTTATTTATGTTTTGCTCTCACAAGTTAGTTATGATAGACAGATGCCCATTCCCAGACACTGTAGGTCGGGTTGAGCACATTTAGCTCTTGCAAGCTTATTGATAGGCTGAGTTTTAGGTTTCTGTGTTTTAGGAGTGTTTTTAGGGTTGCTAGGTTATATCTTCACTACACCATACCTTCTCATGAGAGTCTCCTTTGCTCCTTCTCAGTTCACACCAGTAACAGAGGTGCTGCTTGGTCTCAGTAAAATAGGTACATGATCTGGAGCTCCTAAATGTTTATACTAACTGATATCAAAAGCGGGCAGTACTCACAGCAGAATGTCTGAGCCAGTCAGGTTTACATGGGGTCAGTTTAAAATGGCTAACATGAGTCGGAAGGCTTATCCCTCAATTTTTGCATGCACCTTTTTTCTGCCTATTTTGCATTCACACTAACAAAATGGTGTAGTACATTGATCACGATTAAGAAAAAAGATAAAATAAGCAACAGAATTTTGCAGCATATAAAAAATAAAATAAGGTCTACATACATGTAGTAAGTATTGATTGGAAGATTTGGTCCTCTGTGAAGGACTGGCATTTTATCCAGCATGAAATCCTGTCTTGCACACAACTACTGAGATAGATGGGCCTGTGACCCAGAACCAGAGTAAATGTGTAGGTATTGGATGGATGGGTGACTGGTTTTGGAGAGTGGCACAGTGCTAAAAGCTTGTTAGTTGTCAACTTATGGTGGATCTGCACTTTATCCTACAAAAAATGATTCTGCAATCAGTATACACACCCTCCGTACAATCTCAACAGCCTCTGTGTCTTTAGGAACTTTCTCGATTACTTTTTAGATTGAGAAAACGTTAACTGATCCCAATACAAGTAACTCCTTTTTATAGTTCTCATTTATAATTTCAATGAAAAAGTCTGCTTTAAAGTGTGCATTAGAAAATGTACAATTAAATCTAATCGTAACTCTGACCCTTAATTATTCTACACTATTTAGTAGAACATTACTATATGCAGGGAAAAAAGTTATTTACATTTTGAAAAGAAAAGAAGGTGAGAGAAACATTTCAGCTCATGAGTGCCAAACCCTGAGTCCACTAGTTCTGTCTATGTCTATCTTTCTAGAGGGGGATATCTTGTCAAAAACCCTGGTTAGTATCACAGAGGGAAATATAGAATCTTTATTAATAAAAGATTGATTTTCAGAAAAGACTCTGTTACACAGTGAAGCTCTGAAGAGTACAAGAGGCACAGCAGGAAATGCTGACAAAAACAAGGCAATCCAAGGCAAATACTGTAAGTGCCAAATTCAAATCCAGCAAACAAAGTCAAAAAACAAAGCATAGATCAAAAAAATACAGAAACTCACTAAAAGCAGAGAAAATCAAAAGTCAAGAAACTCACCACTCCCAAGCTCATTAAAATGGACTGCAAAGAAGTGTGGGCTTTCCCTGCCTTTACAGGGCTAAGGCCAGTCCCTTGTGCTGATGGGTAGATGGCCCCATTTCCTGGGGGACCACCCATAAAACACACAGAACATAACACAGGCACAGGGAATGCAGAAAATAATGAAAGTGACATTAACATAAATCAAACAGTCAAAAGTGAACATAAGAGACATAAAACAAGAACGTGAAACCCAGTCAGGGGAGGAACCCTTGCTGAAATACAATACTGTACGTGTGTGCTGAGATATTGTGTCTCTTACCTTCTTTATTCTTCATTATGGGAATAACATTTACAAAGTTTTATTATTTTACTCCATTACTAAACACCCACCTTCTTAAATCCACTTCATTCAGAATACTATCAATTTAGGCATTCCCTCTGCTTTTTCTTCTTCTTCTTCTGTTAAAACTAAATCTTGGTTCACAAACCATCTTAAAGCTGCATTACCATCAACAAGTGGACTAGAGTGAGATGCTCTGGTGAGAAGAAAAAAAAACTGACACCAAACATTATGAATGTCCAAGTAAAATACCTTAAAAAATAACCTTAAAAAACATTAATTTCATGTAATGAAAGACATTCCTGTGGAAAACATTATATTAGTTCCATAGTGTAACACACATTCTAATAGAAAGATATTAGCCAAAGGATGATTTCTTACAGTGCAACAATATATACAGTACACTGAAATATTTAAGTATTGACATAACCAATAAATCCATTGCCGTGTTTCCCACTGAGAAGTAACGAGTGGTTAAGCATAGTGTGTCTTAGTGTGAGATGCATCATGATGGCATCTTCCCATTGAGTTTTGACCATTAACATCACTAACCCAGCTGTTTTATGGTTTAGTTGTGGTGGGGAGTAAAACAAGGAGGAAAGAAACCCCTGTTTTATAAACCATATAACAATGTTCCTCAAGCCTGACAATAAATTGATGATACTCTATCTCGCCAGGCCCTTTAGTGCCTGCTTTATGAAGTGGAAACTCTGTATTCACATCCAATTTTTCAAGAATCTTCCTGGCCAAAACAAACTTCAGCCATTTTATTCCCTTCACCGCTTTTCTAAGCAGGGGCTCACAGAAAATAAAAATACAGTCTTAGGTGTTGCCTACAGTGCCTGATTGCCTTCAACATTACATCAATGCTGAAACTAATTGGACTAATTTAGGGTTATTAGGACTGAGAATGAGTCAGAATGTAGCATTACATTGTCTTGCCAAACTTTCTCTACCCTACTTTAAAGCTAGAGTAATAGTATCCATGTCTGTGGTGTTAAACTGAATTAATCAGTTGAGAGCTTTTTCATTATCATATTCCGAAAGGCAAAGCATAAAATGCAGCTGCTCACTTGCATCAATTTGTGGAATCCGTTGATATATCTGTAAAGATAATTCTCGGATAATAATCATATTCAATAATGTCTATGGGCATGAAAGGGTAATTGTAATTTAATTATGTTATGTACAGTAATCTAAAATCAACTGCAGGCAATGCAAACGGCCATCCATGGCTCTTATTACAGAATTCAGCAGATGGATCTGATATTATTGGGTTTTGTTGGTCATTCAGGGCCAGTTATTTGCATCAAACCAATCAGCTTTAAAGTTAGCCTCTTGTGCCTTAAAGCTGTATGGATGTAGGCACGTTATTTCACATTCTTTAATAATGTTTTTTAAAAATCTGCTGCCTTCAGGAATTTAAACGATAGCAGATTTTTTGGGAGGACATTACATGCATTTTCATGCACAACACCTGCATGACTTTTTTGCCACTTTCTGATGCCAGAGGCTAACATTACGCTTTTAAGTCTTTGAAGAGGACCTAAGCAGAAGAACTATTTTGGGACCCTCACCCTTCTTCAACACTGTTCTCTGTGTGGGTTGAGGACAACTTACTTGGAAATCTGGCCTCACATAAACTTTTATCTTCCTTCATGGCAGATAATTGGCTAAAGGTAAATTACTTATATGCATAGTTATTCAAAGCCTATCAGACCCTGTCGATTCAACTGGCCCATAATGTTGGTATACTGTATAAAGAACCCAAAGTGCTTTGTTTATGGTGCTTTCATCAATCCTCTATTATAGCTGTATCATAAATTGTTTTAAACTATAAAAATATAGGGGCAATTATGACATTTCTCCTTGCAAAGCTGGGATAGGGGATGATCTCACTGCATCACAATACAGCATCTGAGCCTGTGATGAACTGCCTCCAGACATTTTAAAGCTGATGCTGAAGTTGACCCCCAAGCTATATCATCGTGCTCAAATGTAGACTTCAGTAAAGTCATAGTATATGAATATTGCACAGGGATTTTCTTGTAGCTTTGACCTTGCTTATAACTTTTTCTATGAAATACTTGCATGTCAGCTTGCTGTCCATCCACGTATACATAAGCATCACCATTCATTTCTATTTAAGAGACTGGCCATACAGGTTTAGTCTTCTATTCTTCTCTGTAAAGCAAAACTAAAGTTTCAATCCTGGAATGTTTAAATCCTCAATGACTTGCTTAACATTGCACCTCATTAATTATCTGCTGAATCTAACTGACTGAAAAGTTAAAGGTCCTACCACTTATCTGCAAAGCCATTCCTAGTTCTAGCATGTACATGTAAGAATTTCCCTATACTCTGTACAACAATCTTATTATGGAAAAAAGTATCATTATATTTATCATTTTATTGAATAATAACAGACTGCTAATACTTTCTGGGTGGAATATCATTCTCTGTCTCACACAAACCTAATGAGGCTATCCTTACCCTTGCCTCCAGTGGCCAAATAAAAAATTCAGAATAAAATTATGCATGCACACTCCCGCTAGTTTAATCAAGAGTTCATCCTTCCATGCCATACCTCATGGATTATTTGTAACAATGAAGACTGTTATCACAATAACTTTTATAGACTTATGTTTCTCTAATGTCATCTATCAAACTTGAAACAGAGTCAATGATCACTCCACCCTTAAGAAATTTACTTTGATAAAGATATAAACTACTTTTATTTACCAATAAATAGCTCAGATTCTCTTTCATCATGCCCTCCATGATTTTGAATAAGTGGGATGTTAGTTTTACTGATCTCTAACTGAAAGCATCAAATGGAATTTTACCAGGCTTTGGCTTTGGTACTACCAATGCTGCATTCCATAAGAAAGTTAACTGGCTTGTCTTGTAAAAGAAAATATTACCAATTTCATGTGCCAACGTGCAATAACTTAATTTTCCTTCACAGGAGAAGTCTGATGTGTTTGAGCAATAAACTGTTTAAATACAGACATTAAATAATGTATATCCATGGCACATTGACAGCTACTCCAAGTTTCCAACACCCCTTGGTAATCCCTTCCAATAATAGTCCTGCATTGCTTAGACTGTAAAATTGAACTTTAATAAATAACCCAGCTAGCAGTGCAGGCTTTTTAGCTTCCATAATTGCCATCCCACCCTCATCAACAGCGGTGTTCTTTCTCTTGTTGAATACCCCTATTTTCCTAATCATTTCCCATACCTTCCTCACGTGAGTGTCTCTCCCAATTTTACCAAAGGATGACCTCCACTAAACTTTCTTCATAATGTTTCTTACAATTTGCTTTGGACCTTTTATACTTATCAGTCATGTTGAATATATTTTTCCTTTCCAGGGATCTCATTTATATAACTTTATGAGGATTCAAGCATGAAAATATGCATACGCCCTCCAAAAAAACTGATAAAACGTGGTGTACACACATTTCTATGCAATTTACCTTTATATATCACAATCAACTTGTAAATGTGCATACATGAACATGACTCAAACCTTTCCTGGTTGCCACCCTGAAACAACCATATAGGGAGCATTATAATCAGCCTCATACATTTTCAGTCATGATGCTGCAAAACTTCTTTGAAAGGTAGAGCAGCCTTCCTTCTGATGCATTGAGTCTTGTGCTGTGCTGTGCAATTGAGAGCACTGCAATATTGTAGCACCTCTCTTCTGCATTCTATGGGTCAGGGAAAGGTATAAGGCACCAGTGTCTGAGCAGGTAGCTGCTATTACCTGTCACACATAATGACATGATTAATGAATAGTACAGGTCATATAAAAAACAGAGGGTTCAGCCACTTACCTCACCAACCAGCCAGCCACTACATACAGTATTGTCACATCTGACAAAGCCACTTTGCCTCAAAATAAATGAATCATGGTTTGACCAAGGCTGCTGAGCCATCTTGGTATATCACAAATAACCTGTGTGCTAATGGAATGTAACTGCTTATGGTTAACAAAAGCAGCTTCAGTCTTGATAGATACCCTTATTGAAATATGAGATCAGTAGAGTGCTCTGATTATGTTAGGGAAACTGGCCACTGCTACAAATTGCCGTTTGTGTTGGCAAAACCACATTTATTTCATGTATGTGCACGCACACCATATGAAAAGTGGATGTGGTGCCTTCAAAAGAACAACAGACTGTTCTCATTTTAATAGAGGCAATGAATTTTACAGAGACAATGAATCAAAGTCCATCGATAAACTGGAAAGTGTAGGTGGGACATATGCACACACACACCCAGGGGTACAGAGAACACTGCAGAGCCAATTGGCCCAAGTCCTCAGCTGGATACAGGCTTGCAGCACCTGACATGATTGATATTTCACATACTAAAAGAAATAATTTTTTGCTAAATAAATAATTACACTGAGCATGTTTTATCATGGTAGGGTCCTAGGGAGTTACGCTTTTAGTCTTTGTACTACATATACTTGAACAGAATAGCACAAATCCCAACTGTAACCCTTATATGTTTACACATCCTTTTATATTTCTAATCTTGGGCAACAAGCGAGAGTACTAAACCATGCAGGAGATAAGATTTTATACTTTTATTCACACATAGATTAACTTAATGGTTTTTAATTGTACCCAGAATATAATTAGAGTAAAATGACTAATGGCAAAATAATACTAACACAAGCTGAATCATCTTTCTAGGAGTCTTAAATATTCAATGTGCTTAGACTTACAAGTGTCTCTCTTTCTTAATATTTTTATTGGTCAATGGTCTGGCATGATCTCTTCTCCAGTATGGCTTCACTTTGGATAGAATAGCAGAGACACAACATGGCCTATTAGCTCTATTTATAGTATACCAGTCCAGTGGTCCTTAGCATGTCTCTTGGACCACTGGGGATTTAGCATATATTCCAATGATCCAGCTTTTCAGTTCAGCCTTAAGTACCACTCAGCCTCTATTCCATTCCTGGCCAGAACTAATTTGCTTGTCCTTTAATCTTGGTCACCTGTATTACTACAGGCCTGCCTAGGCCAGAAAAAAAGCTATCTAACCTTCATCTTTCACAAAAGTCACTTTATCTATTTGCATCATAAATGTACACAAGCAAGAACTGGCTCATGCAGCTTCTCTTTAAACATTATTATTTTCTTAATTAAAATAAGAAAGTATGTCTCAAATTTATCTGATAAAGACAATCTACTAAACATTATTATCATGTATGCTAGGTAAAACCAATTTGTACTCTTCACTACATTTTAGGATCAGTTAAATTAATGAGGAAAGCATATTACTTATTTTGAATGAAATCTGGCAGGGCTGTGCCCCACTGACCCTTAACGCATGACCAGTTATAAATACCACAAACCTATTTAGATAGATAAATAATATTTTTTGTCCCATGGGGGAAATTATACTTTTTAATTTATTTTGAACCATTAGTTAATATTTAGTCATGAGAAACTTAAGCCAGTAGACATCTACAGGCTTAGGCTTAGGGTTAGGGTTAGGGTCTAATACTTAACCAGTTAAACCTTGCAGCACCTCTGTGTAATAACCCACCAAGTGTAGCTTTAAATTCAGGCACTTCTTGTCCTGCATATGCTGCACCATGTTTCCCTCCAGTTTCAGCATTTTGGCAGCACACCCTCTTCACAAGCTCCATATTTCCTTTCTTTTGAACTTGGGAAAAAATTAAAACCAGGATTTCTGAGTATTATGTGAAAAAAGTCTTCTATCGAATGCCAGTACTTGGATAGTATATGTCTTTAAATCACATGAATCAATACTCATATTTTAGGTAGCTTTTTATGAACGCTTTATTTGTATGCAGACTCGAGTTCATGACCTTATATTATCTTCCTTCTCTCCTCAAAAAAAAAAAATATCTACAGTGTTTAAAACTTTGAATCAGCTTATGTGTTGGTCTGCACACTGCACTTAAGTCTTTCTATCACTCCACAGTCTTAGTTCCAAAAATTGAAATAGTCTTCTTAAACAGATACTTACAAAGGTTAAGAAAGCTTATTTTTCAAATGCCATTAATATGCTACACTTTCACTTCCCTCATCCCATACATTTTAAAGCAAGATGTGGTTTAACTGGTTTAAGAAGACAAAATTGTTTCACTAAACATGTGCTTTAGGCATATAGCATACTGACTCCAAATTTAACATGTAAAAATTAAACTTAAATGAAGACAGGAAAGTATGCATGATGCCATTAATCCACCACAGTTCAATACCTGGCCTGGTTACTGTCCGCACATGTTGTAAATTTTAAACAGTGTTTGAAGTCCATTAAACCCCTGGTTTGTATGAGCCTTTACTTAATGACATCTTTATGTCTCTATTAATATTCTGATATAGAAAAATATTATTTTCTCAGAAAAACAAAAAACTTGAAACTATACAATCAATACATCATAGCTTAGCTTTGGGACTGTGAGCAATAGTGTGCTTGGTTAATTTGTTAGTGCTTTGACTGTGGATGTCTGCAGCAGTAAATTGGTTTGGTTTACATGGAGATGAGGATAATGCACAAGTAACAACAAAAATGACTTCTCTCCTTTTTTCTTCAACAGATACCTTCCAGTCCCTGATCCAGTTTGCCAAGAATCACACCACATCTCTGTTTGAGACAGCATACTGGGCGATGGCCCGTGAGGCGACTGGCCCTACAGTAGAATTCTTCACTGATATCTCTCTCTATATCTTGGGTTTTAATGGCTCGGTGGAAGCAGCTGTCCAGCGTTTCTACAACAACATCTTTCCTTCAGTTTATAATCGGCTATTAAATCCAGAGATTACACAGCTCAGTATGGAGTTCACTGAGTGTCTACGTATGACCAGACCAAGTGTCAACCCTTTTGGGCCACACTCTCAAGCCTTGGCACAGAACTTGTCTCGTTCTCTCAATGCTGCACGATCACTTAGCGAGGCTCTAAGCTTGGGGATGGAAGTGATAAATATCATAGAGCATGTGTCTTTCACACGTGACTGCATTCAGGGCTTAGTGAAGATGCACTACTGCTCCCACTGCCAAGGCCTCACTCTTATTAAGCCCTGTGCCAACTACTGCCTAAATATAGTACAGGGCTGCTTTATGGGCTTAACAGAGCTTGATCAACCATGGCGTGACTACATCTCTTCCCTGAAGGAAGTTACCAATGTGATGGCTGGTGCGCATGACCTAGAGTTTGATCTTCTTGGGATTCAGAGCCAAATTAATGATTCTATTTTTTATGCTCTTCAGAATGGACCCCGGATAACTGCCACGGTGAGATCCCCCTTACATTATATCATTATGGGCTTTGTAGTGATACAGAACCACTTTGTACAGTTGGGTCAGCACTATTGTCCGATTTATTCTATAAACCAACAAAAAATAACAAAGTTCTTCTTTGGGGGTTGGGGTGGGGGGCATTACTTTTTTGCCTTTAATGATACAATTACCGGTATGTGACTTTCCTAATTGAATATTATCAAATTACATGACTTCCAGGACATGGTGTCCCTTGCCGAACAACTACTTCTTCTAGCCAGGGATGAAAGCAGATTTTATTTTGCAATATGGATGTTTGAATTGTTGTGATCTCTGGGATGATTTGAATGAAATTCCATTGTAAAATATGCTTGCTAAACAGCATACCATATTTTCAACACTCACAATGCCATTTAGAAAAATGACATTTAAGCAAGCGTCTTAAATTCAGGCTATATGCAATAGTAGTAGCTATTAAGGTTTGGATTGTGCAAGACATTTCATTTTCCTCCTGGAACAGATAAAACCATTAAAATGATAAGAAAAGAGAAACTTAAAGAATACTAATGACATGTTTATAATGTGGAATGATCATTTTAAATTCACAGCTAAATAATTGTGCAGGAGCAACCCATATGTGAACTAATAAAGAACAAAGTAGAAAGGCTAGACAGAGATGGTGACAGTTCTGATTACATAAGGCACAATGGCAATAAAAATCATTTTAAATAACAGAATAAAGAAGATTGTAATTTAAAATTCAAAGGAAGCCAAAAGATGATATTATATGTCCAGACAATAAAATAAAATAATAAAAAAACTAGCCAACCCACAGCGTACCATACTCTGCATAATCAGGCCGGTTTTTTAAATAATTTTTAAGCACAGGGAGAAAATTAACATTTGAAAAATCGGTAATGTAATAAATCAGCAAGAAAAGCAACATTGTAACAATGCACAGGACGAACCAACACACAATCGTCTGTGTGGCGGTCAGGCGCGGAGGGTGGAACGGGAGGAGAGGAGAAGAACATCCACTCGCTCCCTCCGTCATGCTAGTCTGCTGATTTCTCGTCCAGTATACACTGCCTGCTCATGTGCCCACCTCCAACTTGTCACTCGAGTCGTTGTCGTCTTTGTACAGTCCAGATGCACCTGTGACTCATGTAGATTTTTCATTGCTCTGTGCGGTTTTGGCTGCCTTTCTATATATAATCCACCAAGACACCCAACCACGGTAGCAGCGAGGTGGGAGGAGGGTGTGTACAAAGTGCAGAAGCATCTAAGAAGACGCATTTTTGTCGTGGATGCGAATTGCTGTATGTAGCGTATAAAACAGTTTGCTATGGTGCACGCGGTCGTGCGTTGTAACCGAAAACTCGTTTTTTAAAGACTGCTCACTTCATTGTGTATACGACTGTAGGTGAATGAAAACATGCAATTCTGGAGAGTGAAACATACAATACAGTGTTTTACACGCTGCAGACAGCGATTCACATTCGCGACAAATTGTTTTACACGCTGCATACAGTGATTTGCATCCGTGATGAACATGCCTCTTCTTAGATAGTCCTGTCGCGTCCACTCTCGTTCTCGAAGCATACACACCGCCTGGTCATGTGGTGCCTCTGTGTGAACCGGTGAGGCACAGAGAAGGTCAGCTGACGAGAGAGTGTCTCGACTGTTGCAGGGCCTGCATTGGTGAAGCAGGTGAGACGGTAATGAAACAGAGGCACAGGGCTTATTGGTTTTTAAAGACTGCCTCCTTCATGGGTTTTAACCAAAGCACGGAACGAACCAACACACAATCGTCCGTGTGACACTCAGGCGCGGAGGCTGGAATGGGAGGAGAGGTGAAGGACGTCCACTCCGCTCCCTCCGTCATGCTAGTCTGCTGGTTTCTCGTTCAGTATACACTGCCTGCTCATGTGCCCACCTCCAACTCGTCACTCGAGCTGTCTTTGCACAGTCCAGATGCACCTGTGACTCACGTAGACTTTTCATTGCTCTGTGCGGTTTTGGCTGCCTTTCTATATATAATCCACCAAGACACCCGACCACGGTGGGAGGGGGGTGTGTACAAAGTGCAGGAGTATCTAAGAAGACGCATGTTTGTCGCGGATGCGAATTGCTTTATGTAGCGTGTAAAACAGTTTGCTATGATGCACGCGGTTGTGCGTCGTAACCGATAACTCGTTTTTTAAAGACTGCTCACTTCATTGTGTTTTAGCCTCAGTTGTAAAGGAATGTTTTAAGGATCCCATGGGATACCCCTTGCAAACAGTTTTACACGCCGCATATGGTGATTCACCTCCGCGAGAAACATGCCTCTATGAACAGTCAACGTGGGTCGGAGCTGCATGTGACCTCTACGACAGACGAATATAAATGACGCCGGTTTTTCTGTGTCGTCGCGTCCGAGTTGGTGGGCATGGCTCTGTAAGTTGTCGTATCCAATGGTCTTGGAGTTGGTGGGCGTGGCTCCTTCCTGCGTGCGCCATAGGTGTCTCACTTGTCGCGGCTTAGTGAATCCATGCCCCTTCCGGCGTGCTTTCCATGGTTGTCTTGCCTTAGTGAATTATATATATAGATGTACCTCTTAATACATAAGTCATCGTAGACATGACAATTCCTTACTTTTACTTTTTTAGAAAATGATAACAGTTCTTTAAAATATTGACACAAATGAGTGTCTGAGCATCACCTTTCAGATTCTACTGATGTTTGCATGGGTGGGCTGTCATTAACTATAGTGTCTCTTTTTCCCACTGTTGCAGAGGGAATAGAGCTACTATAACAGAGAAGTTGCACTGGCTACCCAGGCGGTTATTGCAATGCTTTCTATAGGGTGGTCCAGATCTAATTATGCAATTTTCATTATGCTATAACTTATTAAGTTTATTACATAGAAAATCACCAGAAAAATTCCGGACCATCAAGAAGTGTGTGAACTGACGACACAAAGAATCGTCTTTCCGTTGAACTGGAATCGTCTCCACATAAATCAAAGTCATCTAGATGATCTGGATCTGCATAATTAGATCTGGACCACCCTGTATTGTTGTGCCCCCAAGTGCTTATTTAGTTTTATTTTTTGTACTCTTGCATTAAGCGAAGTGGGCTGATTGGTCCTCCAACTTTTCCTACGTGCTCCTTTGCTCATTTACCCATTGACATTATATAATATTCTAAGAAATTGTACAAAGTTCAATGCCCTGTTTATGAACGAAAATATAATAGATGGTTTTATTTCATGCATAATTTAAACACAATATTGTTCAAAATGTAGATTATTCCCAGCAATTATATTATTTTTTTTCCAAGCAATGATAGCTGCATGAAGTGAAAGGATAATCAATGTTTGATTTTTGGATTCACTTATATAGCATTGATAATTGTTAAGCTTGACATTAAAGGAGGCAAAATTTGAATAATGGAGTTGACCAGGAGAAAAAAATGTCAGTAAATACAAGTTAAAAGTTTGTAACTGAGAATCGATCCTATCTGTCATCAAAGCCTACTCATAAATCAAAAATCAATGTCAAAGTTAAAAGGGGGTCTATTAATGCTAATAAAGAGCAAAGCAACAACCAAACAGAGATTTCTTCTTGAATTATTCAAAAGCTAGGATGTGGCAAGGTTTTTTTTACCTGTTTCGTTAAGCCAACGCCCCGAACAAACAGGATTAGTAAAATGGAGCTGTGCATAAAAATTAAGATGGCACTGAAATAAGACATACACATATCAAAAAATTGTAACTCTGTGAAAAAAAAGTTTACAAATGTCAAAAATGAATTCTGTGATCCAAAAACCTATAACTGCATATAAAGATCACTACTGGTTCAGAAATATTCCTCAATATAATAACAAAGAATACTAACATTAATGATAACTATTCTTATGCATATGCACCGTTCAACCATAACATTATAAAGCCACCTGCCTAATATTGTGTTGGTCCCTCTCATGCCAGCAGAACAGCACTGATCCATCAAGGCACGGACTCCACAAGACCTCTGAAGGTGTCCTGTAGTATCTGGCACCAAGAAATTAGTAGCAGATCCTTTAAGTCCAGTAAGTTGTGAGGTGAGAGCTCTATGCATCTGACTTGTTTTTCCAGCACATCTCACAGATGCTCAATCAGATTGAGATTGGGTGAACTTGGAGGCCAAGTCAATGCCTTGAATTCTTTGTAATGCTCCTCAAAACATTCCTGAGCAATTTTTGCAGTATGGCAGGGCACTTTATCCTGCTGAAAGATGCCCCTGCCATCAGGGAATACTTTTGTCATGAAGGGGTGTATGTAGTCTGCAACAATGTTTAAGTAAGCATACATGTCAAAGTAACATCCATATGAATGCCAGGGCCCAAGATTTCCCAGCAGAACATTGGCAAGTGTATTACATTGCCTCCACTGGCTTGCCTTCTTTCCATAGTGCAACCTGCTGCCATCTTTTCCCAATGTAAATGACACTCATGCAACCTAGCTGTCCACATGACTTAAAAGAAAATATGATTCATCAGACTAGGTCACCTCATTACATTGGTCCATGGTCCAGTTCTGCTGCTCATACCCATTATAGGTACTTTTAGTACTGGACCAAAAGCCCTGGGTCATTGTGTAGTGTTTTCATGTTTTTGTTGTGACTACATAGGTTTTTTGGGACACTCCAATTTCCTCCACATTCCATAGAAGTGTGCATTAGGTAAATTATGTCAGTGTCAGTGTATGTGTGTGTGCCCTTTTATAGACTGGAGTCCACTACAAGGTTGTTTCTTGCTGTGCACCTAGTGCCACTTGGACAGGTTCCACATCATAATGACAGTGTTCAGGATTAAGCAGGCTGTAAAAAGTTGTAGGCAATTTAATTTTAAATGACGGCTGTTTTCATTTTATCATACACATGAGACATTGTCTTCACAGTTTTCTGTGGACCAGCAGTAAAACATCTGCAAATATATTTTTCCATTTTATAAAAGCTCTGTACTCATTCATATTATATGTATAAGTCACACATGCAAAGGAATGTCCTGCATTTATCTGATATAGAAGTGACACTTTCTCCACAAAAGTTATCACCTTCCTGGCCTTTTTAGCTATAGACTCACCCATACTTGAAAATTCACTGGTTATAGACATTAAATGAGGCAAAATTTGAATAATGGAGTTGACCAAAGCAACACCACCAAATATAGAGGTCTACCAAATACTAGAAAGCATAATGGTGGAGTACAAATAGAGTTCTTTATTTTGGGCTAATTCACAAATTCACTGCAAAAAGCAAGGGATGACTGCATGTATATGAAACATAAATAAGGTCAAGATTAATAAAGGGTACAGGTGGCACTTGAACCATGATGCTGCTGATTTATTTGGACATGCTACCTTCTGCAATGTTCTAAGATGGCGGTTTCTGACTATTAAACTCAAAACCTCATCACAGTTTCCTCTGATTTTTTTTTTCGCAAGTAAGATCGTTCCTCCCCCACACTATGCGACTCTTCAATTCCACCTGGGGGAGTAAATGCTAACATTAATTTTATTTTAATTTTTTTCATTTTTAAGTATCTATCTATCTATCTATCTATCTATCTATCTATCTATCTATCTATCTATCTATCTATCTATCAATTACCTTTTCATGAAGGTGAATTTTTCTATGTGCAAACAGCCATGAGATCGATCCATTAATGAAATCCACTTTCCTTAAGTTGCTTGCAAATAGAGAAGAATTTTTTTTTGTCAGTCAGGCAGTGAGTCAGTATGGAAAATAAAGTTTTATAAACAAACACTCTCACACACAAGTAGTTTATATATACTGTAATCTGCAAAAATTAGATGAAAAACATAAAAAGGTTTTGGGTACGAGTTGACAACCTGTACTGATGCTGAATGGATGAGAAAAGAAAAAGAGAAAGGTCTTTGAGGGCGCAAAACACTTAGCATCGGCCAAAACAACAATGGAAATGTAATGGATCGATCCTTCCACTTTAAGAAGTGGATCTCAGATGAATGCCAGCTTCCAGAGGTTTTGAGAATTTATTGACCCAGAAGTGGTGGAGTTTGGTATCGGAAGCAGGAGGCAAGTCAGTTATTTTTTTGTTGACGAGCTTCAGAGTTGCAGATAGACATGCTGTTAGTGACATGTTGTTAGTGAGAGCACCTCCTCTCTGTTTGATGTGATATTGCCTACCTTTTTGGTGCTTCTAAGATGTTTCCCCAGTTACAGTGTAATAGATAGAGTAGACACATAGAGTTTCAAGGCACCTGAAGGCAAACCCTGTACAACTAAATTGAAAAAAAAAAGTTGTGTAAATGACATTGCAAAAATACATCTTTTCATATGGGAGTCTTACAGAGACTGCTCAAAGATACAGTGATGCTTTTGCTTTCGAGTAGTTTTAGGCAGAAGAAGTAGGTGACATAATTGGTGTTGAAACCCTCAATCTTCCAGCGTGCAGAGGAGGAAGAGTAAGAGCATAAGTATACAGCACCAACACATGGAATGGTGGGAAATTACCATCACTCAAGCTCATAAGCTGTCCCCTATGTGCACGCTTGAGACAACAGGTACCTGACAGTATATATACATATTATGTATATATATTGTGAACTTGGACACGGACACAGACAGACGGACATCGTTGGCTCCACCACACACTGTTTATTTACAATAATTATTTACAAATCAACGTGCACTCCCCAGTGCCACTTGCACCAATTCCCCAATTGTCCAGGCTCACAGTCTTTTGTGCCTTTCCTTCCTGACCAGCTCTGTCCACTACTGCCCAACATCCACTGCTGACTGGAGGGAGGCGGCCCCTTTTATAGGAACCCGGATGGGCTCCAGCTGCTTCCCGGCAATCAGTCCTAGCCACACCCCAGTGTGGCGGAAGTGCCGCGCCCGGAAGCCGTCCGGGTGTCCCCTGTCGTCTTCCCCCCAGCACTTCCTGGTGTGGCGGAAGTGCTGGGCTCCAGGGTTCCTCAGGCACCTTGGCGCCGCCTGGCAGTGGCCACGGGCCCCTACAGGGTTGGGCTTCCAAGCCCTGTACCCGAGGCCCCCAACCTAACCAGGACGGACGCCCCTTCGCGGTCTGGAGGAGGCACAAGCCCTCCTCTGGTCCTCCTGGGCGTCCCGAGCGTCCTGTCGGGCTCTATACCGGCAGTGCTCCCGCCCCCTTCCGATAGCCCCCGACTTGCCTGCTTGAGTCCTCCGCCGCAGGTTCCATGCCCGTCCTCTCGATGTCCGCGGGACCACTCTCGCAGGCGGCTCGCCCAGCCACCCAGGGGATTCCTTCTGCCCCCGCAGAGGATGGCCCTTCTCCGGGCGCTCGCCCCCAGCGAGACGCCCCTTCCTATCGGAATTCCCAGCATTCACCCCTCGGTTCCTCCTTCTTCTCTTGGATGCCTTGATGGTCTGGGTCTGAGCATGGCAACAGCTCAAATCCAGCCCCGTCTGCGTCCCTGCAGAGCGACAGGAGACTGCTGCAGGCTTGGAGCACAGGGCGCTAGGACCCAGGGCACTCATCAGCCCCTGTCCTGCCAGCGCCTGCGTACTCAGTCTCCTCGCCCGATCGGCCGTCTGCACTGCTGCATCCACTGTGGGGGGATCGCTTACTCGAAGTCGGTCCTCCTTAATTAAGTCGCGACCATGTTCGGCGGATCCCCCTTTATGCTTTACGGGGACGATACCACTTACCTTCCCCGTGGTGTCTCGATTGCCAAAGGCTCCAATGTTGTGCCGATCCTCCGTCAGACGCGGCGTCTCTCCCGACATGACCGCCTTCCCCCTCAGCTGCTCCAAACCGAGCACGAGATCACCAAGCACCTGAATTAGTGACGACTCGGCAGGCCGAAGGCATTCCTCCGGCTCGCGCCGAGCGAAGGCATTCCTCCGGCTCGCGCTCGCGGGCATTCATCCTCGCCGAGCCGCTGGTGGAAACAAAGAGACAGACGCCGGTGAGCTAACCTGTCCATCAGCTCCACGCGATGCCTGCCTCCGGTGGGCCACTCCCTCTGGCCCAATCGGGTCCCGCTTAGGCACGAGACTGGCGTTCCTTGGTCCCGCCTCAGTCCAATCAGTGGCGGGCACACAAGACACACCAGCCAATCCCGTGCCTGTCAGCGAGCGGGACATCCGGCCCACGGCCATCTTGTCTCCCCTGCTCTGGGTGCGGTGACGTGCCTCCTCGCCGCTTCGCAGCTGCGGTGATTCTCCGAGCTGCAGCGGCTTCGATTTTACAGCCTCCTCTGCCCATCCCATCGCGCTGCCGACAGCCCGTGGCCCGGCGTGCTCCTGCCACCGATGTGGATCCGGATCGTCCCTCCCTGTAGGGAAAAAGGTAAGCGCGACCCCGAAGGGCCGATTGCCGCAGGGCAGGGCACTCACCTCCCGGTTCCCGTCACTCCGAGGCCCCTGTTCTTCCTCCGCACCCGGGGATGGCCATTCTGCGGTCCGGCGACGGTCTCTGGGGCGAACCGCTCCCGCGGGGTTATGCACGGGCCGCTCCCGCGGCCAGTGTGTGGGGTCCGCTGCTGCGCCGGGTCGTTCACAGAAATTTGTTTTAACAAAACAGGTCCCCGTCTTGCACCAGACGGATCATCCTGCCGGCTACGCCACTGTGAACTTGGACCCGGACTCTAGCCTCGAATGAAGGGAGACGGCCCCTTTTATACATGACCCGGATGAGCTCCAGGTGCTTCTGACACTCCCCCGTTGGCCACGCCCCAGCGTGGCGGAAGTGTCGGCTGTTCTCCTGGCAGCTGTCCAGGTATCCTCCAAAGTCTTCCCCCAGCACTTCCTGGGGTAACAGGTCCCCAAGGCATTGGGGTGCCTCCTGGCGATGACCACAGGCCCCTACAGGGTGGAGCTTCCATGACGTCCCTCATGACGTCCCGGCCGGGTCATGGCCCCTGGCATCCCTGACAATATATATATATATTGTGAGGTGCAAATGAAAAACAACAGAATCAAAGAAAAGCTGGCCACTGAGACAATAAGTTGGCTATCTCTAGCAAGTCTGGGTCAGGGATCTCTGTCATACAGGATTCAGAATGATACTCCATCTTCCAGGAGTGTTGACATTTATATTGTCTCAACTGGAACAGGCAGGGATTAGATGATGGTGGCTGTGGCTTGGCTTAGGTGCCTTCACTGGGCATCTTCTTAGAGCTATGGAAGAGAAAAGAGACAGTATTGTTAACGTTGATGCCTCCTCTTGCCCCAGCAGGGTATTGCATACCTTGTCTGAGCCTGTGGCAAACAGCCGGGCCCTCGCATGACTGGGATGACTATATAGTGAAAAGACCAGGGGAGAGAGCATATTCAGAGCATTATCTCCCCCAGAACGCTAGGTGGCAGCCCCCCTAGGTTGCAGCAGTTTCCTGCTGACTCTCACAGGGCTCCTTGGGAGTTGGAGTTTGGAGCAGCTCTGTTGGGCTCCATGAGCGCTGCCAGGGGGCTGTGGAGAAAAGGCTAAGCCCTATGGTACAGTACCTCCGCCACATTCAGAATTGCTGCCAGAAGAAGATCATTGGACACCTGGAGCACTTCCGGGTGCCCTATAAAAGGAGCCAGCTGCCACTACCCCAAGATCCGGAGTAAGGAGGTGAAGGACAAAGCTTGCCAGGAGGAGTAGAGGCAGACTGAGAGAGAAAGAAAAGGGAAGAAGAGAGAAGATAAGACATTGGTGTGTGCTGTGTTTATGATGCTTAGAACTGTGCTGTGTAGGTGGGAAACGGGGAAGGCATTTCCCATGAGGAAAAAGAAAGAAAATAAAAATGTGTGTGCTGAACTTGTGTCCTGAGGCTAAACTGAGGGGGTAAGAAGACAGTGTTAGTGACAGTGCCCCCTCTCATCACGTGGTGGACCTGTTTATATTCACAGAGCCAGGAAGATAACCCCCAGGAGCACATGCGTGACAGCATATCTATAAATAGAAGGAACTGGAGCCCCACACAGAACCCTGTTTTCTGAGGATGGAGATATGTGTGTGATGCTGTGCCGACAGCAGCTTCAACAGTAATTCTTTAATTTGATTTAAGTTCCTTCCTGCTCAGTGTTCCATTCAACACTCATACAGGTCATTACTCTTTTTCTAAAGGCACGTTGTTGGATGGACCTAAATTGCTGCTGCTTTTCCTGTGCTGCAGAGAAGGAAATAGGCTTCTGGTGTTTTGGCTCCACCGCTCCTGTGTTCCATTTATTTTGTTGCACCTAAAATCAGTGCAGTGGCTTTTTTAGCTCTGATGAATTTATTTGAATGGACAGTATATAATTGTTTGTGCCTGTTCAAGTTACAGTATCTGTTACTTATATATTTTAAGGTCTTTACGCATTGATATCTTAGAAATATTTATAAAAACAAATAAAGTTGAGTATTCAAAGTTAAAACAAATTATATGCTGAAATATCATTTTTTAATGTTCTGGTTTAATACACCACATGTATAAGCCACTATCACTTTATGATAATTTCATTTTTGAATCAAAGATTTTCACTTCTTTTCCCAATCAGTGCTTTCTAGATTGCAGTGACCGGTATAATGGTAAACTCTTTACATTTGGGGCTTACAGAATACAGCGTTACATAAGTTTTAATGACAACCCTACTTTTTATATTCACCATTTAGTGACCTACTTATATCCACTTAGCCACCCTCATTTTGAACCTCCTTTTCTATTCAGATTGTCCTGGCAGTGGCAGATGCAAGGCTGGGATCAACCATGTTAGGATTTTATGGCATGCAAAATTTAATCACACATTCACAGAACATGCTGATATCAGAGGAAATTAGTCACCAATTATTGAGGAATGAAGGAAGGGAAAAATCTGACAAACAAAATGGACAGGGAAACTAACAGTGGAAATATAAAAATATAGTGCTCACTACTGCATGTTCACCTTTTTACATATAAGAGATATAACTGGGGCTTTTTGTTATTTAGTGCTCATAAGTAGCTATAGCAGCAATATGAGAAAACCCGAAATTGACCAGAAGAGACAAAACCACATATTTGAACTGGCGAAATCATATATTTTTCTTTAGTTCATTCATTTTCTCTTCAATGTTTATTCTGATCAGAGTAAGCATCATTGAAAGAGGATTTGAATATTTAATGTATATGCAAATTAGGGGGAAAACCACATTTTTAAGAAAAAAAAAAAGCTTTCAAAATAATTATTTGGAATGTTTCCATGTGTGTCTCGTGTTGAGTGGTTTTTCAGGAGTGTTATTTACTGTGTATTGTATTTCTATTTTGTGTTCAAATATAGCCAATGAAATGAAGCAAAAACCCAAGGACAAGTTTGAAACTGAACACAAATGCTGAACATCCACACCATATTTAAAATGACCTCAAAGACATTTACAATTTTGCTTCGAAAACTTGAAGGGATGCCAAGTATACCACAACCAGACCTGCAAAACAGATGAAGCGCATGCTGAGCTTTAACTTTCCATGAAATGCAGGTTTAACTATGCCACTGGTTATACAGCTAAAAATGGAGTTGGTGGCATTCAGTTCTAAGATTGTAAAAAAAGTACTTGAGTTTTGTTCCCTACATAAAGACCTTGTAAATTTTGAAATATTTTTTGAATTTCTCTATTTAGATTAGCTCATTCTTGTTTTCTGTCCCGTTGTCTTGGTGAGGTGGTAAAAGACAAAAATGCTCCTGGAAAATGCCAAGGTGCTACCAATTCAATCTGAGGGACAGAATTCCTCCTAC
The DNA here is from genome assembly GCF_016835505.1 of Polypterus senegalus. Classification (NCBI taxonomy): domain Eukaryota; kingdom Metazoa; phylum Chordata; class Cladistia; order Polypteriformes; family Polypteridae; genus Polypterus; species Polypterus senegalus. The sequence continues at coordinate 171,281,863 of NC_053154.1, forward strand.
ATGTCTTAGATCTGCCAAGTATGTGTCTGGCAGAAGGGGACCAGGAGGCATCCACATTAGATGTGAAACTACCTTCAATAATTCCTGTCAAACTGGAGTGGAAGCATCTTTGCTTCAGGATCCTTTTGGATTCTAGACAGGCTTACTGTTACACCTTAATGTGATGGATGAAGTTGTATTCTTCTCAGCCATCTCTACAAATAATCTAATTCATGGCCAAATGAGGCTAAAAATATAATATCTGAGCTGTCAAGAAGCAGCTCCCATCTCAAGCTGGATGCTCTCAACTGTGTCTTGATATGCTCTTGAACGTAGGGTAAAGTAGACCCTCACCAGTAGTGGCTTATACTAGCTGTAAATAGATTACACTTCATCCAAACATTGCAGACACAACTCACACGTTTTAACTATAGCAACTTTTGGGACATAACAGTAGTCCTAGAACACAATAATCCTACAGTACAGTACCTCCTGTAAGATAGCCCACAGAGAGCAGTCTTAAGTTTTCTTCAGGTGTATTGTCATGACTCCTGAAGTAGCAATGTAATGATAAAGAGATGGTCTAGCTCTTTGACAAAAGTAGAATTTTGCATTGATATTCCTGGAACTGACTTTTATAGAGTAGCTGTTGGGGCTGACCTTTTTTGCTTTTTTTTATTTTTTAAAGATGACTTTTAACCCAATTCACATTTCAGACACCCTTTAGAAGATACATTAATCGACGAACCCTAACAATATAAAGTGCCTCATCAGCTTTTCAACTGGATCTAATCTACTCCTCCAGTTTTGCCCATTGTGGTGCTTCTCAGTCATAGCAGCAACATTGGTCATTTAAAATGGGACCACTCTTACCAAAGGTTTACTCCTTCCTCTGAGAATGGTGTGTTTACTGGGTGTTTCTTCTACCTTTTAAAAATATTCTCAGTCAAAGGTTAAGGTTCACTTACTCTTGGTGAGAACTGCTGTGTTTCTGTCCTAATTAATTTAATCGCTAAGTTTTGATGCTTGCCTGCAGAAAGCTATGTCAAATCTGGAGACACTTGGTTAACATTTAATTAAAAGCCACTTAGTCCTAAATTGAGATTAATAAAGTGTATTGTATCTAATCTAATCTAATCTAATCTAATCTAATCTATTTGCAACTGCACAGGCACCAACTACTGTTCAGCCATTGATCCATAGGGCCTACTCGACTGATGAAGTGTTAAACCGAGTCAGTCCAGATCATCTACCCTAAATTGGGAAAGCACATCTTCTATAGGTGTTTTATTAGCTCTGTCTGAAAAAAAAAACATTTGATGGGTATTCTCTGGATACTCTCATTAGCTATTGGTCTGCACTAACCGATGCCATTTGAGTCAATTCAAAAAGGAAGTGGTTATCAATTTACATTTTAGCATAGATTTTTACTTAGGGTCTCATAACAGTTAGTTAGTTGACACAGCTATGGCATATATGCTAGTAGAACTGTGTAGTTAGTGGGCTGTACCCTTTTGAGCACCACACCTTTTATTTGTAAGAAAGCATATACTGTACATGCAAACAGCAATCAAAGTTTTCCTCTTTGAAACTTGAATTTGTATTGAAGTAACTTTCTCATTAACTGGTACAAACACCAAATGTATAGTACCCATCTGAGCGCTTATGAGTATCCCAACAAATATGTAGGTCATCAAACTGAGGAAAAAGGAGAAACCCCCAGAAAAAGGTTCTAATTCCTAAGCTAATGTTACATACAGAGTTAAGCCAAGCAGCATCCAGATGGTACTTTTCAGCTCTTACGCCACTAGTAAAGTAATATCCTATGGCCCAAGAGCAATCATTTTGGGTTTATGCACGAGTGTGTACTGCAATGGAATGATGACAAGTCCAGAGTCAGTTCTGTCCTTGTACCTTATGGTGCTTGAGTAGGCATCAGTTCATCACACTCCTGAAGTGGACAAATGGGTGAGGAAGTGATATCTTATTCTAATAGCATGCACAATACAAGAACTAACACCAAGCAGATGATACCAAGCTATGTGGATTGGCAGATAATCTGGAATCTGTTGAATCATTACAGAGGGACTTGCACAGCATACCAACTTGGGAAGGTTTCTAGCAGAAGAATTTAATGTAACTAAATGTGAAGTATACACATAGCAAGTAAAAATGTTAGATTTGAATACACATGATATGATATGATAAGAATTTAGGCGTCAGAGTGGACTCATCAGTATCAACTGCCAGACAGTGTTCAGAAGCCATTAAGAATGCTAACAGAATGTTGGGATATATTGCATAATGTGTGAAGTACCAAGGAGGTTATGCTCAAGCTTTATAACGCACTGATGAGGCTTCATCTGGAGTACTGTGTGAAGTTTTGGTCTCCAGGCTACAAAAAGGACATAGCAATGCTGGAAAGAGTCCAGAGAAGAGCTAATAGGCTGATTAAAGGATTACTGGAGATGACTTATGAAGAAAGGTTAAAAGAGCAGAGCCAAAGAGAGATTAAGAGGAGACATGAATATAATGTTTTAAATGCTGAATGTCTAGCTCTTACCTAGATTGTTATAATTTTCTAATGTTCTAAAGTTCTAATACAATACAGAGCACCAGTCCAACATATCGGCAGTTAATCAATTAAGATAGTTTAAAGTACACTTTTTTTAGGGAAGAAAACAGCATTACCTGGAGAAAAAAAAACATTCAGAAATTAGGAATGCATGACAGTTGTACCAAGAAAGTTTCCCAGAATTACTCTGGTGCAGTGGAGACACCTGCTGGTATCAATCTGGGTTTTGGTGTGTTAATATTAATATTCATTTTCTTTCAAATTTGGACTTTTTCCATTTATTTGTCTTGTTGTTTATTATTTTTGTTGCTATTCTGGTGACACCATCTTGTTTCTTGTTTTGGCATGGTCGCTGCCATTTTGTGTTAATCTTTGCTTGCTATTTATGGTTGCTGTGATACTTTGATTTTGCTTAGTGTTTCTGGCTTTGAAGTTCACTTCTTTCTGACTGTTTTGGTTTTCTCACCTCTAATTGTTATTAGATCACAATTGTTTCTGATTCCTCTCTTTCCTGATTATTTATCTGCTTATCCACTGGCCACATACCTATTCAACAAGGTGTTCATAATATCTACAGGAAGTGCTGTCTGTGCTTTTTGCATTATATTAGGCTAGTGAAACACATGGACCTATGGTCCTAAAACAAAAGGCAAATGCAAACAAAGTTAAATATAAGGATCTGTCAATACTTTTTACATTTTCTAGTTACTACAGTTCCGCTAGAAAAGATCCATCCATCCATTCATTATCCAACCCACTATATCCTAACTATAGGGTCATGGGGGTCTGCTGGAGCCAACCCAGCCAACATAGGGGTCAAGGCAGGAAATAAACCCAGGGCAGGGAGCCAGCCCACCACAGTCTAGAAATGATAATGCACTTTTTTTTTACTTCTGGTGTTTAATCTACAGCAAGCAGAACTTTTATGTTTTGGCAGCACGTTCATTTGTGTTCACTGTTAAAAAAATGTAGTTTGACATTGATCACATTGCTGATGTAACTTTGTAAAACAGTGGTCTTCAAAGAAACATCAATGTAAGGATGTAAAAGCAATGCTTCCATATGGTCAGAAATGTCAACTATTTGATGATCTTCTCAATATTTGTTATCAGTTTCTGTCTCTGGAGCATTCTTGCTCTCTATGTCCTGGATTTAGCCTTCCCTGCCTATGAGCCATCGTGTTTGGCTGCTACTAAACTGCCCAATATATTTATTGCAATAAACTTTTTTATCCACAATTACAGTGGCCACTAGGTTGCCACAACCTATAGTGTTTTTAATCTGCAGAACGTATCAAGCTATACTCAGGACCACTTCTTACTTGTCTTTGTGCTTCAGAGTCTTGTCTGCATCATTTTCTTTGTTATTTAAACCTTCTGCAGTGTGCTTGATGTTCAGCAAATACTGTATCTCTGTTCTTTTTTTTCTTTCTGCCATTATGGTGGATATCACTTCATTTCTTGATCACTTAACCACAAACACATAACCACTGGCCTTTTTGCTGTACTTTATGGCCACAAGGTTGCCACTACTTAATATCTTGTATTCAGGATTACTTTTGGCTTGTGTATGTGTTTGAACACCTTGTATTCTTATTCTTTCTCATTCTTGGTTGGGTAATTGCCTTTTATAATGTGCTTGATGCTCTGTAGATGCTGCTGCTCTTCTTATTTTCTCTCTGCCATAATGGTGGTTATCACTTGGTGTTTTGATCAGTTTCCCCTTAAACACACGACCACAGGATGCCCCCACCTATAATTGCTTGAATGTCCAGAACCTACCATGTCATATGCTTTTCATTAACAATAGGATTATATTTCTAGCCCCATTAGTTTTTTAAGTAATTGCGTGGCAGAAAGGCACACTTTAGCATTTTATTTATATAAAGATCATATTATACAGACTTCCCTTGAATTGCATAGGAAATTTGCTCCTGAAAATACCTTTGTAAGTTGTATTTTCTGAACACAAACATGTAGTTACCATTTTAAATGGAATCAATATGTAAGCATTCCCAAGCCTGATGTCCCCCATTTTCTGTTCATATAATATCAAAATACTTGAAAACTGACAGAATTTGTTAATGGAAATTAAACATCAAATATAAATGCTCCTTAGGAAACCTGTTCATATGTTTTAGGTTTCACATTCAAAGGAATGGTCTTTCTATCTTCCTTAGGCTTTTGTAATTCTTTCATGATGTTTTTTGGAGCCATGATACCCAAGACAATGTAAGAAAACAAAAAACAAGTATGCAACACACGTGGCGAACATAAAACAGTAATATTATATTATCCACATAAAATGTTTTTATGATTGCTTTGTCCAGTCCATGGTTATAAAAAGATGGCACCTATTCTGTCAATATGAGGTTTAAGAAAATTATCATTCCTGGATTACATTATGTTCCTAAATATAAGAACAGTTCTGATGCCAATAGGACACTCAGGTCAACAAAGTTCATCATCTCCAAATTACCTAATTTTAACAAAATATTGTTGAGCTGCTTATCGGTTTCTGAAGAGCTTGTATTAATTATGATGCTACTAAAGTGACCCATGGGTGGCTCAACATAAGAACAAGGGACAAAAGTGAGCTGACAAACAAGTGGCAGGAAAAGTGTGCCACGATGGCTAAACCATAATTGAGTAAGCACCAGTGCAGCTCAAGCGCATACGTACAATATTTGCACATCAGAGCTCTGCACTGGACTGTTTTTTAATCCTATTCCCAAAGATATCCTGATGGCTCCTGACTGCTGCATAGTAACTTAAAATTTGTTAGTAGAGGGTTAACCATTGCAAAATGTAAATCATTCATGCACACATAATGCAAGGGGAAACAGTATACATAAATGGTGAAAAAATGTTAAACCATGCAAATAAAAGGTAACTGCATTGTACATTTTACAGTGTCACATTATGTACAATTTCTCAGAAAGAGTATAGATACAGGACCATTCCATTTTTCTGTATTACCTGATGCAGACAGTGGTTAAGAAGGACATATTTTAATTTGTAGGGATTTTATTCATAAGCTATTAAACATCACAAAGCACAAACCTTAAAGCGAATAAGATTTTAATGTGCAATGGGGCCTGTTCCTTGTTTTTGTAGGCAACCACTAAACTAAATTCCACCAGCTGCACACTTTGCTATCTGCAGATATTTTTCCTGCTTGCATTTGTCACCTTGCTCTTTGGTTAGCATGCATTTGTTGGTGCTCTTTTGCCCCACGCACTTTTTAGCAGTGTGTTGTTGCTTGTATATACATACCTCTGTGTAAAGAAAAAGCCTTTTTAAAAGAATTACATTTTAAAGCTATAATAGCACTTACTTTGTTTACTCTCTTTATAATTTTATGCACTGCTACCATATCTCTTATTTTTCTTATTCACTTCAATTACTTTCTTACTTTTGACAACATGGTGAGTTGGACAGATTATGTCACCCTTAGCAACTTCCATGACACTCCCAGGCCAGTAGAAACATACAGTATAATCCCTCCGAATTGTGCAGTTTATCCATAGTGGATCATACGTGATGCGTCCTATGTGGTAGGCACCTAGGGGGCATCAAAACTATAATATATGCTTATATACTCAACAAAAAAAGAAATGTCCCTTTTTCAGGACTGTGTATTTCAACAATAATGTTTTAAAAATCCAAATAACCTTACAGATCTTCATTGTAAAGGGTTTAAACAATGTTTTCCATGCATGTTCAATTAACCATAATCAATTAATTAACATGCACCTGTGGAATGGTCGTTAAGACCTTAACAGCTTACAGAAAGTAGGCATTTGAGGTCACAGTTCTAACAACGCAGGACACTAAAGAGACTTGTCTACCGACTGTGAAAAACACCCAAAGAAAGATGCCCAGGGTCCCTGCTCATCTGCGTGAACGTGCATTAGGCATGCTGCAGGGAGGCATGAGGACTGCTGATGTGGCTAGGGCAATAAATTGCCATGTCCGCACCGTGAGACGCCTAAGACAGCGCCACAGGGAGACAGGAAGGACAGCTGATCATCCTCGCAGTGGAAGAGCCCGGATCTCAATCCCATTGAGCACGTCTGGGACCTGTTGGATCGCAGGGTGAGGGCTAGGGCCATTCCCCCCAGAAATATCCAGGAACTTGCAGGTGCCTTGGTGGAAGAGTGGGGTAACATCTCACAGCAAGAACTGACAAATCTGGTCCAGTCCATGAGGAGGAGATGCACTGCAGTACTTCAAGCAGCTGGTGGCCACACCAGATACTGACTGGTACTTTTGATTTTGAGCCTCCCTTCATTCAGGGACACATTGTGAAACATTTTTAGTTTATGTCTTATGGTGTTGACTCTTTTAGTGTTCATACAAATATTTACACATTAAGTTTACTGAAAGTAAAAACAGTTGAAAGTCAGAGGACGTTTCTTTTTTTGCTGAGTATATATATGAAGTGTTTCCTCTTCATCCTATGGAAGAATCCAGTTGACATGAGAAAATGTGTGTGAATGATTGAGAGTGCCCTGAAATGTACTGCCATCCCAACCAAGGTTTGTTCCAGCCTTAGATCCATGCTTTGGCATATCATCCACAAAACTGTTACCACTGTATCAGTGATGGTCTCATGATCATCTCTGCCCTCATTCATGAATAAAACTGTGACTATTTGAACTTCTCCATATTACGGCAGATACCCACCTTACGCGTCTGGACTTTACCTATTGTAATTATATCGTTTTTTGGCAATATGAGGACCAAAATTGCAAAGAGTATTTCAAGTGAGACCTCACAATCTTCTGGTACAGGTTAAGGACAATGTCTCCTTAATTCCAAGTAATGTGCTAAGCAACCCAAGATCTTAACATTTTCAATTGTTTCTACACACTGTTGGTAACAAAGAGTTCCCAATAGTTATATCTAATTTTTGTACAAAAAAAGTTGCCCCGTTTTAGCTGAAATATAAATTTTTGTATGTTTGATTGAATTGTGGGTGTCTACTAATTTTACTGGGTGTCATCCATCTTAATTTTGTTCAATTCTAAACTAAGGCTTGTCACACATGTGCACATGGGTGGCAGCTAAAGGGCCTGAACAATGGTAGTTCCACGCCATGCCAGGGGGTGGCGACGTGCATTGACTTTCTCTCTCTGTGCCCATAAAGGCATCACTTCCAGTTCCAGCGCCAATAATGCCTTCACTTCAGTTTCCAGCACCAAGGATAACGTCACTTCCAGTCCAGAAGCTGGCACTTCCGATTCTGCCGCAAATGATGATATCACTTCTGGTCTTGGCCTTTAAAGCTGCCATCTTTACACCTCTCAATCGGTTCTGTTTTGGACTTTGTACCAAGCACAACTCAACAAAAGATCTGCAGCCAGGGCATATTATACGGGTGGCTGCCCCAAACCTTTGATGTCTCCTGTGTATTCTTGTCACAGGTTAAAACTGTATCAAGACAAAGCAGACCAAATCAAACATAACATTTCTTTACAGTGTCCTGGCAGTTTTATACATGTGTCACATCATTTCTAATCAACTGTAAACTAAAATAACTTTACATTTGTGTCTGTGTTGAAGTGTGCGTGATTGTGCTCAATAAATAACTGAACCAAACCTCTTTGCGACCCTTGATGAGGAAATCTTAACAGAGAAGATGAATAGATGCAAGGATAATAGCACTCTTCCAACTTATTCCCACACTTCTTTAAACAGAGGATATTTGAAATCTGGAACAATTCTATCGAGTCATGCAGCTCAAGCGGATGACCTACCATAAATTAAGAACTGACCGCATGGGACCTCTGGGACACCTTGGCAATTAATTTGTAAACCTTCTTAGGTTCTTAACTGGCTGTCTCTCCCAGCTCCTATTAAAAATGTAGCACTCAAGGATGGAGCATTTGGCAGGCTCACATCAGTTTTTGTATTTTGCTTAATTAGACTGAAGTAAGCCAATCTTGGTGATTTCCAAATTATTTAATGCAACACTGGGCAAATGCTAATCCTGTGTAAAAATGAATGTACTGTATTAATAGAGAGCATTAGAATGGCACTCGCCTTAAAATGCTCTATACAAAAAATAAAGATTGACGCAGTTCTATAGAGTCTAGGAATTGGATTACAAGAACAACAGAAAGGCAGTGAGACGTGAACAGTGAAGAGGCCTTAATGAAATAGAGATCGTGTTTTAAAGATGCCATCCATTGTTTGAATTCAAGGCCCACAACTGTTCCTGGTTTTAGTTATAAGTTTCATGCAAGCTATAATTGGCGCAAAATCTGCCTTGTATCATGTTCACAGTTGATGTAATTACTGTATGCACATCTGAGCTTCATTGACTGTTCTTTCTGTTCAGACTGACATTTGAATCACCGCCTCACTTAATCCTGACCCAGTGGAGTTTCATTAGCTCATTAATCTAATTTAGAAGCTAAAATACAGACTAACTAGAAAATAATTGTCCAGGTAGCTTGCCAGTTCAACATGTTGTCACCTATTCATTAGTTTTGTGAAGCTGTGCGTTCCATTTCACGGTTGTGAAAAGACGGTTTAGGCAGAAGGCAGGATTGGGCACTGAATGGGACACCATAATGCACACTTATACACTCTCCCCAGCCGCATTTAATTTGGAGAGAGCAAATAACCAACTCTGGATGAGATGCTGTCTCATTGTCTGGCATACCAACTCAAACGTGGCCAATTTAGTTCACAGTGTTGACCTTACAGCATTATGTTTGGGAGGAAACTGGAAAATCAGAGAGATCCTGCACTGATGTGTGGAGAACTGGCAAACCACATGCCCTCAAAGACTTGGCAAGGTCCCAAGAGCTGTGAAGCAGCTGACCTAAGCACTGTGCCACAATGCAACTGAATTGCGCAATTTTTGTGATTAATTGCAAGGAACTGTGTGAGGAGGAATGGTACTACACCTTGAACTTATATATGAGGAAAGGTTACCTTACTTCCAAGTCACTCCTGAGAATGGCACCTTTCTAACAGCACTGAAATGTTATTAAAATGTACTTCTTTGCATATTTTGAAGTATATTTCTGGTATATTTTAATCTTACACTACTCATACACTTCAGGGTCATACAGAGCATGTCTTGCCTGATAGAGGTCATAGTTTGTATTGCTAATAACATGTCCTACTGTGACAGACTCAGAGAATTAAAACTGTTTAGACTGTATGGGGACCTAATTCAGGTTTTCACAATTCTCTAAGGCACTAATAAAGTAGATCCAGCACAATTCTTTTAGTTTAATAGTGAATAATGTACTGAAGGACACCAGTGGAAAAGGGAAAGTGCATTTAAGGCTGGTGACAGAAAGCATCTCTTTACACAAAGAGTTGTGGGAATCTGGAGCAAGCTACCAAGAGTAGTAGTAGTTGAAGCAGAAGCCTTGACAACCTTTAAGAAGAAGCTAGATGAGACATTAAGACAGCTTATCTGTTAGCTAAGCGAACAAGCTTGATGGACTGAACGGTCTACTCTCATTTGTCAAATTTCTTATGTTCTTATTGTATTCTAATGTTTGCCAACCTCTTTTGTCTACCAGAAAGGTTGTCATCCATGTTCTCATTAGCCTTATCCCAGATTCAAGCTTTTGTTTCCGTCACTGCCACAGCAATTGCATTTTTTGGCCTACATGTACCTCTGTGAAATTGACGAGAGTCCATTAACATTTAAAGCAAAGGCACCAACTGGTCCTAGAATTCCAATTGTACAGACATCAAGCATCTTTTATTAATAGCTCCATAGAGCCTCCTCCACTAATAAGTGCCTAAACAGAGCCAATCCAGTTTCCATTTTCATGACTTGTCCTACAATAGCAAAACTGTTCTTCTACAGATGATTGCTGAACAGGGGCATCTGATAGGTGTTCTCAGGATACTCTTAATGCCTATTAGTGTTTGCAGGATTAATCCAACCGATGCTTTGGTCCTTTGAGACAATTCAAAAGCAAATTGTTGATCACTGTATATCATAGGATCTCATTTTACATTTAGCTAGGACATGTGTGCCAGTTAGATTGTCCAGTCAGTAAGCTGTACCCCTCTGAGGACCACATCCTACATTTCTAAGAAGCCATATACATGGAATCAAAAATCAAAGGGTTAATTTCTGTATTGAAGTAACCCTTTCATTAAGTGGTACAAATGGCAAATACAGAGCACCCATCTCATTATGTCTGGGGCAGAAGAGGATAGTGAAGAGATCCGATTCCAGAGCAAATGTTGTTTACAGAGTCAAAGAGTATTTGAGTGCCACTTTTCAACCTCCAACACAAACTCTAACTCTTTCAACATCCCAATGGGTAAGTGTCATTGTCAACAGCTTCATAATATTTTAAAATATGCTTCTTTACATATTGTAAAGTATATTACTGAGATATTTTAATATTTTAATCTATTTACACATGTCAGGGTCATAGACAGTTAGATGGCCTCAGCCTGTCTTGCCTGGCAGACGTCCTAGTGTGTATTGCTTGTAACAAAAGGGTAGCTAAAGAATGTAAAAGAGTCTGAACTGCTTGGGAGGCCCCCTTTAACCATCCAATTAGCTGAACTGTCCAAACCGGATATTCCCAAATGAAAACGCTCTCTACAATAGCTCTTCACGGCCCTCCACACTTTTACCAAGCACAGATGCCCATTAGGAGAATGAATCATGGGAAACCACATCTCACCAGAGGCATGTTTGGAATTGTTTAATTTTTTTATATATTACAGATGCTGGTTGGTGGCAACCCTTTGGAAACCTCAAACGGGAAGTGAGCAGAGCACTCTCATAATAGCCTAACCACACAGTAACCAATATACTGTATATATAGAGAAAGAGATTCTTGACCAAGAACATTTTAGGATCTGACCTTGGGCTCAAAATGTGGGTAGGATCTTTTTGAAAACTGCAATTGCTTTCATCTGATTGGCCATTAGACACAATTAAAAAGTTGCAAAATTTGTCACTGTGAAAAGGGAAACATCACAGTTTACCTGTGGAAAATAATTTCTTTACAACAGCTGTGGATTAATGAAGCCACGTTTTTTTTTTAACCAACTATAAATTCATTTATAAAAGCAGCCCTCAGAGACATAGCTGGCATAAACAGACAGAAGCTTGGAGTGCATCATGGATCAATGCCAAGCTATTCCAAAACATATGGGCAAAACAGTTGTTAACAGCATCCAGTTTTATTAACTCTGACCACTGTTAGTAATATGGAAGTGAAGATAAACAGCAATGATAACAGAATGCTGTCATTTGCTTTCAGTGTCACTTGATCAGTGTGAGCCAGTGGGCAGATGTAGATCAAGGAGGTCATACCATTGATGTTGATGATGTGAAATGGGTCACATTAGAATTTTCAAGTGTCTTCTATATAGTATAAATAATATTTTTTTTCAATAACATACATTTTAACTATGATATGAATAGGAAAGGAATGCCCAGTAAAGCCCACTTAATTGTTTTTGTGTCCAGCCGGCTTAGCTGCCATAAACCCATTCAGTAGTTTGTAACTGAAATTCTCCTCATCTCCTTTATATGCTCATATCAGGATCTTGTACAACTGGAGCCAATTCCAGAAGGATTAGGCACAAGGCTGGAACAAACCTTAGAAAGGAGCCTGTTGGTATTGCAGGGCACATTGTGCATACACCCAGAGAAGACCAATATGGGGTCACTATTACTCATTGCCTCTTATGTAACAAGACCTTAACAGAGGCTTCTTTTGGCCTTCATAAAACTTATAAAACATCAGCAGATAGGCTATTAATGTCTGTAGTGTGTGGTATATTGACATGATTGCATAATTAGTTGTTGATATGAAGGATACATACAGTAGGTCTTATACTAAATGTGTAATATCAAGAGAAACATGCCTTATTTAAGCCATCTCAGACCACTCCAAAGTTAAGTTTTATTAGTAGGTCAAATTGTAGAGATACATAAACAGTAAGTGGTACATAATAATAAATGACTAATAGATGCATTTTTGCAGTACCTAAGCAAAAGTGCTATCCTTCCATTGGATATGCTAGTTGTGCATTTCACCCCTTATCTAGCGGGGTCATTTTTGCTAAATCGCTTGTAATTCGACCTCTCCAAATTAGAATCATTGCTGTTATTGAACTATCTGGAGTATAAACACATGTTTGGTCTCTTTGTAAAGGTAACATTCTCTAGTTTCATCCTTAGTAGTCAGAATCACTGTAGGTGTGACTGATCAAAAGTTATGCACATTAGAACTCACAAAAAACGAATTTTTTTGTTCTCGCCTAAGTTTTTTTGTGAAAATAAAGGAAAATAAAGCTGCAGTAGGTAGGTGGGGACAGAAACACACTATGTACCAACAGAATAACTTGTTGACTACTCACATTTCAAATTTGAAAAGAATACCTGTAAAAATGACATTTTTACACCAGTTTTTATGTGGGCATGTCCAGGTGCTTTTAGAGGGATCCATTATCCACATTTTGGAATGTATGGAAAAAGTGTAATAACTTTTGAATGCTTCAACCCACATATATCAATGAGGGCTCTACTGAAAGCTTACACCTAAAGGAATCTATATCTACACACAGTGTCACTCTATTAGTTATAAAAATAATAAAAACAATAAAAAATACACATTTCTATGTAAAAATAGTCAATACAAGTCTTATGGGCCAAAAATATATATATATTTTTTATTTTTTACTTTTTTTTTTATAAAATGCACACAAACTATATACATTTCTTTTACAAACTGTTACAACACAGCTCAGCATTTTTCCATGTGCCACTTGATGGCAGCAATCACTAGCAAGCAGAAAGCACAAGGGCGTGTCACATGTCGCTCTCTGCCATTAGACGTCTCCTGGGCGATTGATTACTTTCACGCCGCGTACATGCATCTATTATTTAATCGAGAGTGTATTTACGTTTATCTGTACGTTTATTCATATTTAAAATGCGAAAAAACTTGGCGAAATCACAATAAACAACCACGCACCAAGTCTGCAGACTGGCACAAATGCCACCTTCGCGCAGATCCGATCGTTTTGTTTACAAGTTAGTATGGCAAGTTACATATCAAAATGCTCGGCTGCTCATTGGCTGTAAGTTTTGAGTGTCACTCACAGTGTCCAATCAAACTGGTAGATTCTACCAGGGTTTGGAGTTGTGCGTCATCGTTCAGCTGTCTGTGACACTCGTTGGCTATACGAGGTGCCAGTCAACCCCAGACCCGTCGTAATTGGCCAACTTAGGTGTCAATCAGAAGCTAACACTTCCGTGTAACATGCTGTAGCATGGTTATCGCCGACAGAAACAAATTACGTCTGATATGATCAATAGAAATGAAAAAAAATTACATAGCTAGTCTCAAGTTATGAAACGTTTTCTGGAGTTTTTGTCCCTTTGAGGATATATTGTGTGTTTTGGACCTAATCGTTTTACTGGATTATATTCGCTGGAGCCTTACGGACAGAATGAGATCAATACTGCTCGGAAATATTGATGTTTGACTTGCAGGGGGTCTTCAAAGGTAGGGAAAGTCAACTCTTAAAAGTATGTACTTCTCTGTAAAAAAGGCTTTAGTGTCAGTGCTGTGGTTGTTGTGTGTCAAAATGGTTTATATCATCGGTAAGACGAGACTTTGAAGTTTCATTTGATGGGTAGTATGTTGAGATGCATGGCAGATGGGCATGCACACATGGCTGTAACGTCGTCAAAACGCTGTTATGTCCTGGGACCGGTATGTGTGCGCGTTAAGGGGTTTTAATGAGCCAAGTTTTCAAGCATATCTACTTACTTATTGTGTCCATGAACTGTAGACACTTATAGCATGGCTTGTTCAGGAGTATTACCCTGTTGTAGGCAGATTCTCCTTAAAATGTTAGTCTGTTAAAATAAATGTTAATCATAAGCTTAATATTACAAAGGCAGTCATTTCAATTTCATGGGTTTGTTCATAAGATATTATACTTAATACTGAATTTCACCCCAAAGGCATGTGGGTTAGCTTATTTAGCAACTCTAAACTAGCATTGTGTAGTGTGAATGCATGACTTGCGCTGCGATGGATTGTCACCCTGTCCAGGCTTTACACTCTGAGGTTCTGGGAAATTCAACTGCTCACCATGACCCTGAACTAAATATGTGGATTAGAAAGTAGAAAGATGGATGAATAGAATTGAATTCCAAAAAATGTGAAGATTTCTTCATGCTGTCACTCTTAGCATTCTAACTTCCTGATCAGCTTTCATGGTGTCCCAGTTCCCTTTACTATTCGTTTGTCCATAGAGATATAGATACAAAGGGGTTAGAAGTAAGGCCATCTGCAAAACAAAAATGTGGTGAGTGTGGTCAGAGTCAATTCATTTATACATCACATTTAAAACAACATCAGTAATATTCATTCCAGACTGACAAAATTAAAGGCAGTATTTGTGCCATAAACACATTTTTCTTGTATTTAAGAATGCAGGAAAGAAGTTCATATTTTTATAGGTTCAGGTCTGTCATGGTATTATTATTAGTCTTTTGGTAGCCACAGGGGGCATGAGGGAGGGTGTGCCATGCTGACTACCAGAATTCTGCTTGAGAGTTTCACTCTGGCCATGGTGACACCACATGAATTTGACATTTTAAATAATTTAGTTGAATTTAACTCAGTTAAATAAATTGTTAACCTCAAATTGAATGGACTGTGGTTGGCTGGCACCCTGCCTGGGGTTTGTTTCCTGCCTTGCGCCCTGTGTTAGCTTGGATTGGCTCCAGCAGACCCCCGTTACCCTGTAGTTAGAATATAGCGGGTTGGATAATGGATGGATGGATCTTGAATGGAAAGATGGAATAAAGATTGAGATATTATTAACTTTATGTTTTGTTATATATGGCCGGCAGTTTATCCCGGCCAATACCCCCAAGCCACCAGATGGAGCCCTCCTTGCAACATGGAGGTGCCCCGAATTCCAGCAGGGCATCATGGACCTTGGAGTTTTAATTCACAGCCCTGCTGGATAAGGGGGGCTGCCAGGGGATGCTGCAGGGAAGCTCAGGGACTTGTATTTTCCATATAGCCCGGTAGTACTTCTCAGTCACGGGGACGGAAGGAATGACATACTTCCGGGCTAAGGAAAAGAAGGAGTTTTCATCTGACCCGGAAGTGCTGTGAAATTACATGGACTGAGGGATAAAAGCACTTCCGGGTCATGGACTATAAAAGGACTGTGGGAGATCCCAGCAGAAGAGCCAAGTTAGGAAGAAGGGTGACTGAGCTGCTGGGAGTGGAGGATTGTGATTATTGTTTACTATTGTGATTATTGATTTATTATTGAGTATAGTGGAGATGGAGGTGCTTTGTGCACATTATTGTAAGAATAAATGTATTATTTTGGACTTTAAACTAGTGTCTGACATGTTATCATTTCAAATATAAATTTAGTAATCTATGGTGGATGCTTTGTCAGGACTAGGATTGCATTATGATACCTGGACATTAGAGGAAAAGTAGGCCTCAGCAAGATCAAAGCTAGCCATCATGCCAGGACACATAACAGAAAATCACCCTGTCAGTGGTAGATCTTATAGTTTACTAGAGTACTATTAAGGTGTTTTCACACCTAGTTAATTTTTATTTTTGAATTCTGGAGTAATTTCTCTAAAAATCCTGTTTGTTTAGGGAGATGTGTACATCACACGACCAAAACTACAGTACACGGAACCTTTGGAAAAGGTGATCTTGATGTGGACCCAAGTGAATCCTGGAGCAGTTCTTATGAGGTCTGAATGTGATCCAATATGGGACCAATCTAAATGCAAGAAATATTGTGCATTATAGGTCAAATTGTACATACCCTGGTAGTCACGCTAAGCATCTGCTATCAATAATCCAGGAATATCTTTTACAACCAAATGAGTTAAGAGTTAAGATGAAGCATAAAAAACACTAAAGAGGTAAAAAATAAATATGCACGTAGGTACAAATGTAACACATTTCTCATAAAAAAACGTACACAATTACCGGTCAATCAAAGCAAGTGTAGTACCACTTCAGGCTCAGAGGCTCATGCGCTCATGGCGAGAAACGAATAGCAGCGCCCTGTGAAGCCGATGATCAAACCCCCTAAACTCAGACGCACGCAATGGGGTGTCTCTCACTTTTTGGATGTGATGCGTATATGGAGGCATGCTAACTTTGATAAAAGTAGTAAATGTTAGTCAAACATTATCAATAATAATAGTACATTATTAATAAATGTTTATTGGAGTTAAGACAGTAGACTTGAAAATCAACTAAACAGAAGTTACATTCACATAGTGATTGCAGAAGACATTATACAGTTAAAGCACTTCAGTGTATGCCTTCAGCAGAACTTGTCTTATTTTGTTCACTTGCGTATTTCAAACATGTCCTTTTTCTACCATGCGTAGTATCGCATAATTTTCAAGTAGTTTTCCAGTTGTTTGATAATAGCTGTTTTGCTGATAGAGCTGTGTTTAGTAAAGAAGCCAATTAATTATGGAAAATGCTGTGGTGCACAAACACAGCTGTCGTTGATCCTCCATGATGATTTTTCCCGGGAACAAAATGTTTCTGCCAAATGAAAAAAGTCCATGACATGTCCATAGGATGTTTATTGATAAGTGAATGTTTGCAGTGTGTAAAGCAAAAGAAGTAACTAGAACTTTAGGCAAAGCAGCAAGTCATCCTCTGATTTGGAACAAAGAAAAGGAACTATGAGTTTGAAGATGACTTTGGAGTAATTACTCCAAGGAAAAAGTAGTAGGAGACTAGCAACAGTGGGAAAGATTTTTAAAAAGTTTCCCTTATATCAACAGATAGCAGCAAGGTGTCCCGTTCACGATATGTAGAACTCTCCTAGATATATAATAAGAAGCAGATTACCTTTGGCAGTTTAAATGAGAGGTGGGACACAAGATAGCAGGAATACTTGGGGTTATTAGGCGGAACTCCAGGAAGAAGGCCACAGGACTTCTAGAGCACAAACCAAGCCCCCAAAAGCAGTCACACAGATCACCCCAAAAGTAACTCCAGTATTGTTTTTGCTTGAACTGTTCATTCCATTCCCTCTGTCCATTATTTATAATAAGGAAATAATTTTTTTGCAACTTTGACCTCCTGCGCATTCATGTTGTGATCTGGATAACAGTTCAAGAACACCCTCTCTTCCTTCCACTAATATATACAGTATGTATATACAGACATGCACATTTACATATGTTAAAATGTAAGTGTGGCACCTATTGTAGAAGATGTTATTATGTCATCAAAACCACGTTTAATAAGCAATTTCCTCCAGTCAATCTATTATTTGTTCACCCTCCCAGCCGGGTTACGACTCTACTTCTGGGTAAGCAGTTTTCCTCAGTCTCAGTATGTGTTTTATGTACTGTATATGTGTATATATTGCATACTAGTGTAGTTATTTTCTGAGTGAAATGGATGACACAGCTATCGTGATAGTGCATATTAGAGCAGAGTCATTTACCAAATACTAATGATCTGGAGTAGAAGGTGTTATTATGTCATCAGCTCCACTTTTTAGAGCAATAGGTTCTTGAAGTAAAATGAGTTTTAGCTTAGCAGGCTTCCTGATTGATTTCTTGCTTCAGAAAAAGTCAGTTTGTAAAGTATGTTTGAATTGTAGCATATACTTACTGCATAACAAATGTAACATATCCCACATATCAAAAAGTTAGGGACCTGATGAAACCCAATTTAATGTCCTTGGTGCCATTAGGATAAATATAAAAATCAACAAATAATAAATAACAATATATGACATCAGAAACTTTTCCAAATTACAATAAGGGGAACTCTGTTCTCCTCTGTAGCTGGTCCACAAATGTATGCCAGCTTCTGGTTTAAATAATGTCAAGATCATAAAGGTTGGGTCCTTCCAATGTTAAACTGGATGTGACATAAGGTGTCTTCTGGTACCTTCTCATCCATTCTAGAGATGAAAGTAAATAATAGTGATTATGCCAGTTTCTTAGTCTTCTCTGTATGTTTCCCTTCCGTGGAGTCTATGAAACACTGCCATTACTCATATGTCCGATACAGAATAGAATAAAATAGAACAGACTGAATGGTGGTGCAGTGGGTAGTGCTGCCACCTCCTGGGTTCAAATCATACACCAGGTCATTGCCTGCACATTCTCCTGCATGCATTTTTCTCTATGCCCTCTATCTTCTTCCTACATATCCAAAGGTGTGTAGAGGTTAACTGGAAATTACAAGTTCAAGTTGGCCCAGTTTTTGTGTGTGTCCTGAGGTGGACTGGTACTGTCCTGTGAGTATCTGAGCATAAGGCAGTCAGTCCACCAGAGGAACATGCAGTACAAGATAATGTTATATTATAGTAATATAAAATGTGTTATATCATTGCCTAGACTCCAACTCCTAGAACAGTGAATTGTATTAAGCAGGTTTAAAATGTTATACTATGATAATATAACAACAAAGCTGGCACAGTGGTTAATGCTGATGCTTTGCAGCTCCAACAGGCTAGCTAAGTCTGATCCAAAATATCTTTTTGTGCTCCTCCTGCATCACAAAAATATACCTGTCAGTTCCACTAGTAAATTGGTCCCATGAAGGTGAGTGTAAGTATTTGTGTAAGTGTAATGATTTGGTGTCCTGTCCAGGTTTTGCACTAACTCATTCCGGAACAGTCTCTGGCTCATGATGACTTTGAACTGGATTAAATGGGTTCAGAAAATGGATCGACAGTTAAAAGAACTAATGCTGCCGTAATCATAATGATTTTAGTAGTGAACAGATCCTGATAAATTATCTAATTTTGTTGCTAACAACATGAGAATGATGGTAGGTTAAAGAGGACTATGCATCAGGAATATAAATAAGAAAATGAAGCGGAATAAATGATGAGGGCTACTGGGTAGGTAAAGTAATTGTGACAGTTTGACAGAATAGAAGTTGCTTTAAAGGGCAGGCATAAAACCTGTCTAAGCTCTCAAAAAATGCAGGTGCCTAACCATGGGAACTCAAATTCAATGTGCTGAGTGACTGCCACAAAATGCATACTGGAATCCCCAAAAGTGGTTCTGATAGAAAGCCCCTGGGCAGCTGTAAGCTGCAGTTAATTCTCTGTGAATGTATCAATTTAGGATTGTTTCCAGAAGGGAGTGACGACTGAGTAATTAACCAACCAGCTGTTGTTCTCCAAGAAAAGAGTCAGCCAGTGTCTGGTGTATTGTTACTATAAAAAGACCCAGACACATCTGTTTGATTTTGCTCTTTTGTATGTGTGTGTATTTCACTCCAACTGTTTTTGATTGTAAAAGGCACACAATATGCAAATATATCACCGAGGGGGCACAAACAAGCCCACTTGTGCAACTGATTTGTATCTTTAAAGCAAATTCCTCAGTGGTTCCTGTGCAAAACACTGCTGCTGCCAAAATGTATTTCTGGGAAGGCATCTTATGTGATCAAACAATTGTGACAGACCAACAGGGTGCTGCCTCCATCTACATAGCACAGCTGCCCTGAGTCCTCAAAAGGATTTTCTGACTCTCGCCAGGTGATGGCGATGGAGAGGCATCTCAACACTGTCTTTCATTTATTACCTTGTTTGCCACCATCTCTTTATCCATTCCTACATTTTTGTTCTAATTCCAAGTCTAATGGTCAAGGTGAATTATAAAGCAAATCAGATTTATTATATCAGTTTGCCATCAGTGATTATTAAATCAGAATTTTTTTTACTCAATAGCAACTAAGTTGATACTGTATATGGAATGTGTAATTAGAAACCAATAAAAGCATAAGACTTTGTCATTAATAAACGTAGTACATCCGTGTTAACAACTAAATTATGAGCATGAGGACTGTCTAAATAGTTATGAGGGTAAATGGCAGTGTACTTGTATGGTCACAAAGAATGCACCACTCAGAATGGATGGATAGTAAATGTCAAGAAGAGGAAGAAAACCCACAGATGGGGAGGAAAGGGCCAGGCAGGAGATGTGACAGTCCTATTTTAAAGTGGCAATGCATGGTTGTTCCAAAATCTGTCAAGAAATGCTGCCGAGGGAACACTCTGTGTCAGATCATATAATGCAGCCTGTGAGGACTCAACATACGAAAGCCACTAATCCACTTAACGTATTCTAATCCATTTACAATGTCAGTAATCTTGGATCTGGTCTGTACTGGGTGCTATAAATTGGCCCAGTATTAGTGAGTGTGGGTGTATGCCTGAGATGGCACCTTTGCCAGGTTTGGTTCCTGTCCTGTACCTGATGCTACCAGGTTTGGATCTGCACCCACAATCCTGAATTGGACATTTATGCACAGTTCTTTTTTTTAACATTTTATTGAATTTATTAAAATCAAATAACATTCCATACAAGCAAGTCAAGTTTTACAAAACTAGGTCCAAAATAAACAGCTCTTTTGAATTGTGCCATGATTTGTGTCATTCTCATATCCTCGTCTCCATATCTGTGGGTACACTTTGACGTACTGTTTGCCATGTATCCAACCAGCTCAGACAGTCCATTCTTCACAGGGTGTAGCATTAGTACTTCAAAAGCAACAAATTACAAAATATTCAAATCTGACATATACACTAAATTATTGGAAAGACTGTGCTCTTGACTGAAATATTTACAAATTGTCCTCAGTAGGTTTTCTTGTCTGAAATATCAAAAACCTTTAACTTCATTATTCTTTTTTACATTATCACATTGCTGCAGATGCAGAAGTTCAAAAACAGATGGCAGCTGACATTTAAAAAATGACTGCTAGTATGGCTGCACTGTAAATTACCAAGAGGCATAAATAACTGCTGGTGAGAAAAAAGTAAAATGTAATTGGTGTGCTACTTCTTTTCCTCTTCCGTCTACCTAATTTAATGCAAATGTTTGTTTACAAAAAGTAACTGGCAGCCCATGTGCTGCTAATGTAAACAACCACTTTGACCTGTGGTGACAAAATATAAAACATTTCCATCTCCTTAATTTCCATAATTTCTTTAATTTGCTTAATTTCCATACTGGTTATGACCTGAGTGAAAAAACATGTGGTGAGACTCTCTGCTCAACACACACTCTGAATTCACAGCAAAGCTTCACTTTGGCAATGGTGCCACCTTTCTGGGTTGGTCTTGTAACTGTTCTATCATTGGTAGCACTTAACTGTTAATACTGACTACCAACTGTAAACCAATGGATGGGAAATGTTTTACTAAACAGATACAAAGTATAGTAGGAAGAAAAATGTATTTACTATATATTGTCCAATGATTCTGAATTGTCTAATCAGTGGTGAAAAGAATTATTATGTGCTTCAATGAATGGTAACACAAACTCAAAAAATACCTCAACATATACATTAAACTAAATACAGTAATCCCTCCTCGATCGTGGGGGTTGCGTTCCAGAACCCCCCGTGATAGATGAAAATCCGCGAAGTAGAAACCATATGTTTGTATGGTTATTTTTATATATTTTAAGCCCTTATAAACTCTCCCACACTGTTAACATTATTAGAACCCTTTAGACATGAAATAACACCCTTTAGTCAAAAGTTTAGACTGTCCTCCATGACAAGACAGAGATGACAGTTCTTTTTCACAATTAAAAGAATGCAAACATATATTCTCTTCAAAGGTGCGCCGTCAGAGAGAGAGAGCGAGATAAAAGCAAACAATCAAAAAATCATTACGTGCTTTTAAGTATGCCGAAGCACCGCGATAAAGCGGCATTTTGTAGAGGAGCGTCCGTATCCTCTAGGCAAACAGCCTCTATGCAAACAGCCCCTCTGCTCACACCCCCTCCGTCAGGCAGAGAGAGTGAGAGAGACAGAGAAAAGCAAACAATCAAGCACCGCGCGGGAAGCACATCGTATATCATTGCGTCCAATAGCGTCCTTTGTGTGAAATCAATTGGGCAAACAAACTGAGGAAGCATGTACCATACATTAAAAGACCCATTGTCCGCAGAAAGGTGCGAACCAGTGAAAAATCTGTGATATATATTTAGATATGCTTACATTTAAAATCCACGATAGAGTGAAGCCGCGAAAGTCGAAGCGCGATATAGCGAGGGATTACTGTATTTTACTTTTAAACAAATTGACACTACTGGTCAAAAGCTTTAGAACACCTCAGTTTTTCCATTTTTTTCTTCAAATTTAAAAGCTGAAATGCAATGAATGACCTAAAATGGTTAAAAGGTAAGCAGTAAACTGCCAGACATTTACATTTAAAGTTTAGATTAGTAAAAACTGAAAAAAATTAGAATATTACAAATGGGTCTTCTTCAGGGTATAACTAACAGGTTACAACATACAGATGTTCTGCAGCAATTAAAGTAAATTAAGCTCTGCAAGTTGAAGAAAACAATTTGCACAGGTGTCCCAACTTCTACTGATTACTTTGAAACTGGAAGAAACACTGATAGGAAGCAATATGGTAGACTCAACGTCATAAGTCAATCAGAAGACAAGTTTCTGAGGGTCACCAACTTGCATGATTGGTTGCCTTACGGCAACAACAGCTTCAAGAACAGCTTAAGAGTGGTTGAAAAAAACAGTTTTGGGCCCCATTTAAACTGCATGAAGAAGGAAGGTTCTCCTCCCACAGTGCCCTCAGGTGCCACCCTTCTGCACTGCAATCCCCAGGAAATGCTGTTGAAGTCCAAGCTGGGAGCCAACAGGAGGAATACTGCCACCTCTCACGATGGTTGGTGGTGAATTGTTTATAATGTCAGATCTCCCCCAGTCCATCCATTATTTGTTTATCCCAACTGGGACAGGAATAGAGGTTTGTCCCAGCCAGGTTACACCTCCACTTCCATTACAGTATCTCAGCTGGGTAGGAAATTACCCACAAACTATGTGTTTTATGCACTGTATGTATGTATATTTGTATGTTTATATTATATAGTAGTAGTATTAGGGTGTTGTACCATGTTAGCCATTATAGATGTAGTGAGAATTCAAGCAAAATTACATCTTTTATTGGCTAACTAAAAGGATTACAATATGAAACATCTTATGTTACATCTTGCCTGAAGAAGAGGCCTGAGTTGCCTCAAAAGCTTTATATTATATTGTATACTAGCAGTAATTTTCCATGTGTAATGGATGACACAGTTGTTGTGATAGTGTATATAGGAACAGAAACTGAATACTAATGACATACTTATGAACTAGAATAATAATGTTTCATTGATTTTTTTGATACTGCTTATTTAATAATTACTCTTATGCATACATTTTTGTATACAAAACATAAATAATATCAAGACAAAAAAAGACAGAGGTGAGACTCATACTTTGATGCCAGGTATCTGCAGTCAGATATGTTGCCATCTGTGCTGTTCTGCCAACCCCATAGACTGGCACAAAGATCACCCTTTCTGTCTACTAAATGAAATAATAATAATACACTTTATTTATATAGCACCTTTCCTCTGCCTGAAAACATCATCATAGTTTTCTCTGATTTATTTTTCAGTTTTCTATAAAGTTGCATTTTTCTGAGCTTCAGGGTATATGCAATCGATTTTTAATAGAAAACCGTTGTTCCTTAGGTTTTCTGAAAATAGCTAAGAAGTTCTTGTCAAGGAGTCAGTGATACAGTCAGGAACCTGTAGCTTTTTATATATTCGGTTCACATGTCCTATCTTGGTATTAGACTTGGAAAGGTCCCTGAATATCACAGAATAAAAACATAATACAAAAATGTACATATACAAACATACATACAGGATAGATAGATAGATAGATAGATAGATATATAGATAGATAGATAGATAGATAGATAGATAGATAGATAGATAGATAGATAGATAGATAGATAGATAGATAGATAGAGTGGATTCAGATCCCTTCACTATCTGCACACATTATGGTGTTGTAGATTTAAATGAAAATAGATACATTTGCCATAGTTGCCTATCAATCTAAGATCAACATACCATAATGACAAAGTGAAAACATTTGTTCAGAAAGGTTTGCAAATTAAAAATGAAAAAATTAAATCTTTCATTTATATAAGTATTCAGACCATTAATTCAGTACTTTGTAGATGCCCTTAGACAGCAATTCCAGCATCGAGTCTCCTTGTGTACAAGCTTTGCACTCCTGAATTTGGACAATTTATCCCAATCCTCCATGCAGATCCTCTCAAGCTTCTGTAAACTATGTTCTTCAAGACTCTCCACAGATTTTCTATGAGGATCACGTCTAGGCTTTGGCTGGACCTCTCAAGAACAGTCAGAGACATGTTCAAAAGCCACTCAAGCATTGTGTGCACTCTGGAGCAGGTTATCTTCCAAGACGTATCTGCGTTTGGCTGCTTTTATCCTTCTCTCAATTCTCGATCAGTCTCTCAGTCCATGCCAATGAGAAACTTCCATAACATGATGCTGCCACTACCATGCCTCACTGTAAGGATACTATTAGGAAGGGGAGAACCAGTGCCTGGTCTTACCGAATTCTTGGAGTTCTTCCTAAAAAGTTCCATTTCTCTCTTATCAAAACAGAAAATCTTTTTTCTCATGCTCTTAAGAGTCCTTTAAACTGTGTTTTGCTCAAGAGTGACATCCATCTAGCCCCTCTACCATAAACACCTGATTGGTGGAGTGCTGCTGAGATGGTTTACCCTCTGATAGGTTCTCCCCACTCAGCAGAGGATTTGCGAAGCTCTGTTAGAGTGACCATTGCGTTCAAGATCACTCCCCTCACCATGGCCCTTTTTGCCCTTTGCTCATTTTGGGCAGATGGCCAACTCAAGGAAGTTGGTGGTTCAGAACTACCTATTTCACAATTATTGAGGCCACTGGGCCAAGGACCACTTAAATTTTTAATGGTTTTATCCCCTTACCCTGATCTATGGTTCACCACAATTTGATCACAGAGGTCTACAGAAAGTTTCTTAGACTTCATGGCTTGGTTTTTGTCCTGACTTGCAGTGTGAGATGTGGACCTTACATGTATACTGTATACGCAGGTGTGTGCCTTTCTGAAACCATGAATTCAGATTGCCATAGGTGGACTCCAATCAAGTTCTAGTCACATCTCAATGATCAGTCAAGTAAAGAGGATGTATCTGACTAAAATTTGGAGCAACACAGCAAATGGTCTAAATACTTACACGAATGAGGGATTTCAGTTTTTAATTTTTAAAAAATTAAAGTAAAAATTCAGTGTAGATTGATGGGGAAAATAAGCAAATGTATCCATTTAATGTTAAGCAACAGTGGAATAAAGTGTGCAGAAAGTGAAGGGATCTGAATACTTTATAATTTCACTGTATTTATATAGGATAAAATATTGCACTAGCAAACTAAAGGTAGATAACCATGAATTGAGCAAGCATGCTGAGAAAATGAACATACAGCTATCCCAGCATGTTCATTGTTATAATAATGTTTGTAAAATGCTGTGACTGTTTTGGTCATTATTTAGGCTAGTTGGAAAGAGGACAAGACCACATTAGCATTAAAAAAGGACAAGAGCTTCAGAAACAAAGACAACTTAGTTTGATGAGCGTTTGTAATATATGTAATAATGTATGAAATAATGTGGCATAAAGGAAGTAAACTAACAAGTGTTATAATTTTATCCCAAAAGCGAAAGAGACCACTCTAATCACTAATTTTTTCAAAATTCAAAGAACAATAAAGGAAAGAGAGGTAAAAGTATAATGATAAGAAATGCAAATCCAAAATAATCATTTCAAAATAAAAACTTTAAAATCTGAAAAGAAAACAAAAGACTAAATTCAGAAATCCAAAAAACAGCTTAATCAAAAGGAATTTATAACAAATAACTAAATCAAATAATCTTCTTCTTCTTCCTCCAGCTGCTCCCATTAGGGGTCACCACAGCGGATCATCTAAATCAAATAATCTGTCATCTGAAAAACAAACTCCAAAATAACCAAGGAAAAATTCAATTACCTTTAAAGTTAAAATGGGAAAGTTAAAAGATCAAAAAAAATGAAAAATCAGGAGGCAGAAAGTCTTACAAAAAACACCTCTTTATTCCTAAAGATTTATTACTGGGCGGGAGTGAATATAGGAAAAGACTCAGTATTAATCGATGAAACTAAACAAACTCCTGCTGCTTCTTTAGGCCTGACATTTTTAATTAAGTACCTGTCTGGTGGGTTTACTTGTTCACCTTCCCACCACAGAGCCACAAAATGTGTTTTCATTTCCTCCTGCCAGTTGATCCTTCATTGCTAGCTCTTTTTTAACTCAATATTCAGTAAACTTCTAACTGTATGCTGACTTTAATATTCCTGGGTTAGGATCAACACCTGGTACCTGTGCACATTTGAGCCTTTAATTGCCCTTAAATGTCCAGCTCGTCACTAGAATGGACTGGAATGGTACTCAATCATTTGTGTCTGGAGCTGTGCACCCTCTAGCTACCAAGATGCATTACTACATCTGGTATTTCCTTCCTGTTTTTACTCTCTCCCTCCAATTATTGATTTGCTTGATCTCTTAAATTATGTTATGGCAAAGAATTGCATACTTTAATAATCACCAATCGTGCTGCTGTCCCTCTCAGTCGCCCTTATAGTCTACACAGCACACATGCAGCACTTGCTGCCCGCAGGCAGCCCCTAGACTCTAGCATGGGAACTTACTACCATAATAAAGTATATATTTGAATTCTATTTATCTGTATTTGCACTCTGTACGTGTTTATGTATGTATGTTTGCAATTGATTGAAAATTGTAACTTACGACTATTCCTGTTAGTGTTGTGTGCTGTAGTGTGTGTCCTTTGATGGTCTGGCACTCTGTCTTTGGAAGTTTGCTACCTTTTACCCAGAGCTAATGGAATGAGTACTGACTTCCCATGGCCCTGAAGTGTCTAATGTGGTTATTATATTTATAAATTATTTGTATTATAATGCCTAATCATTTTTCACTTTATTCAGGTGAACAAAGTATGTGGGGCACCAGCGGAAACAGACACCTATCTTCCTACAGAAAGTCTGGCTGCTCATGTAACAACTCCGACAGGCAAACCTCTGGCACCCTCTGGTGAGCTGTCCCAGAAAAGGAGGTAAGATTCATTGTGCAGTGCTATGTGAAATGTTTGGCTTGTTTCTAATATTAAAGATGTCCTACACTGTTGTACATGTATAGATAACAGCAACGTCCTCCAGTTTAGCACATAGAATATCTTTATGTTGAATGATTTTAAATCAATCCACAGTAAATTCCATAAATAAATACATTTCAGTAAGCACATAAGCACTGCAAGTGACATGAATCAATCAATCTTTATTTTAAGAGTGCTTGTCAGAGTGCCCTGTCACAAAATACCTTACTAGACATTTCACATAATAGTATTTGCCATGTTAGCAATTTCAAGGCTCAGAATGTTTTGCATTTCAACTAACTGGAAAATATTAGAATAAACATAACGCCTGAAAATCAATATGTCACTCAAACCTTCATGGCAAAAAAACATCCCAAGGAGATTTAGAAAAATGCACATTTGCACAGTTTGAACACTGGCAGGTTAACCAACTTGCTGAAGTGGTGGGGATTAAACCCAAAGCCTTGTGACTTTTTATCTCCGTCACTTGGCTATACTATGAATTTGGAAAAAAGCTGGATGCATTTTAACTAAGAAGGTATATGACTGTTATGTTAATTTGTCTTTCTTTAATTTTTTTCTGCTCAATCAATTTCCATTTCACTCCTAACACATTACCCACTCCATATCAGTATAGATATCCAGCATTATTTTTTCTCATTGAGATCTGATGTGTTTTAAAAGTGTCTCTTTAATTTTTTCAGCAGTTATATATATATATATATATATATATATATATATATATATATAGAAAGAGAGCAAGCATATAAACACATTTTTATACATTTTTCTATGTATGGCATTTAAAGAGCAGAATATGAGAAAACTATTCTCTGATCAGAGACAGAGCAGACTTGGAATATGTTCACTCAGGATCTTGGAAAAAGTGAGCACTGCAAGAGAGACAGTTTATATCATCTCCTACTTCCATGGCAACTCACTAATTTCAGGTTTTGTGATGTGCAGTGTAGCTGCTAGCTATTTCCACTGGGTGCCTTTCAACATTTTTTGTATACATCTTGCTTCTGCCTGGCCGTTTTATGTTCCATTTGGAGTAAGGTGAGTGACTGGTGTAAGTGAGTGTGGGTTTGTATGGACATGAAGTCTGTGATGGCTTGGCAGCCCATCTAGCTCTGGTTCTTGCCCTGCTCCCAATGATCACTTTAGCTTCTGCAGCCCTGCTATGGACAAAGTGGGTGCTTATGATGGATGGATTTGAAATCAGATGTGTTCCAACCAAGACATGTATATTGTGATAGTCTTTCTGATGTCTTCATAAAGTATGTAACCTATACTCCTTTTGTCTTCTTTTATACTAAATGTTGCATGTGCATGAAACTGTTTTACAAACCATGGAATGTTTGTTTTTTGGACATATTGTTTAAATTTTGTTTTCTGTTTTTGTTTGTTTGTTGTTGTTTTTCTTTTTTATTTTCCAAACCCCCCCTGCATCCTTCCCGCTTGCATCAATTTACCCTGGGTTCCTTCTGACCCTGATGCTTGACTGGTCTTAGATCTCTACCTCTGAAAAGCTTCAAGAGTGATAAGCCTAGAAGTCTAAAAAAGATATCTAGGTAAGCATGGCTGCTCAGCATTGCTGCTGTCATCATCTGTTTAGTTTCATAGATGTTTGTGTGCTTTGTAGGTGAGGTGCTCAGGGGTTGTACTGTAAACTTTACAATCAGTTTTTTTTTTAATGTGACCATTAAGAGCCAAAGCAAAAAAAATATGTAAAAAATTTTATTTGTGTTTTAGGCTAGAACTGAATATATGTCAAAAACATTTAACAGTATTTTTGACTAAAAGCAACTCACAATTTAGCTCTATGAAGTTTAAATTGGACCACAAATTTTACATTGAGCCCTGCAGGCAAATTCCACTATGGCATCATTGCATAGCCTCCAACAAATTTTTTAATGTCTCCAGTTCCAAAGGCAATGTGTCAGAGCAGAAGCAAAGACAAGACTGCGATGATATATCTGAAGCATAACTGTCCTATCGGTGACTCCTGACTATGTCTGGCCTACAACAGGCGTATTTTGGGCATAGTGTCTGTGGCATGTTCCCACAAGGCAAAAGCAGTGTTTGAATCTCAAGTCTCAATTACAATGACTATAATGTAAAACAGAAACCTTCTCATCCAATAGTGCTACTTTTAAAAAATAAACTAAAAGCTTAAAAGGCAAGAAGGAGGTGCTGAAGTAGTGATATTCATGCCACTTCTGGCTCTCTGTAGTTGGCCTACTTAGAATAATATTAGAGAATTAATGCATTTTCTTAAGGGTATTTATTCTCACATTTGAAGTTTTTCTCCTTAAAATGCATCACCCCAATGTGTACTGTAATGTGCTAAAACAGACACATCTTGGGCTTTATTTCTCAACCTGGAATTCTGTACTATCATTAATGATAGGGGAATAAAAATGGTACTCTGTCTTCCCTAGCAAACAGAGACAATTAATACATCACATTAAGAAGCAGAAACAAGTGTAAGTTAATTACAAGTTGACAAATGAAAATAAGGTAAGTGAAACTGATGAAGAAGCCAATGATTGTTTTTTCACCTTTATTAAATTAACTTTTACTTGTTTTTGCCATATACTGTATCTTTAGTGATACTTCTGTGATTGTTGGCTTGAAGTCAAATGTAAGGCTCATGGCCTAAACTGTGTTTATGTATTATTTATGCCAAAACTAAAAACAAGCTGTAAAGTGTAAATTGAATCAATTTCGAGGCTGAAACCAAAAACAGACTTCCGTGAATTTATGGTAGGCAGTTAACACCAGACATCACGTGTTTGCCAGATGGAAAGAAAAAATATTGGTATTGCAACGATGTATTAAATAAATGAAAGCAACACATATTGCTCTACTGTATGATGTGTTTACTCTCAGACTCATGCACTTCTTACGTATTCAGAGCTTTTGCTGTGGCACTCCAAATTGTGGTCAGGTACATCCCGTTAAATTATCCTTGACATGTGTTGAAAACTTGACTGGAGTCCACCTTTGGCAAATTGAATTGATCTGACATCATTTATAAAACTGCAAAAACCAAGCAGTGAATTCCAAAGAACTATCTGTAGACCTATGCAATCAAATTGTGGCAAGGTACAGATTAAGACAAGGGTATAAAACCATTTCCAAAACTTTGAATGTGCACAGGAGCACAGTGGTCAATAACTGTGAAATGGAAAAAGTTTGGAACCATTGGGTCTGTTTCTAGAGTTGGCTGTCCAACCAAATTCAGTAACTGGGCAAAAAAGGACTTGGTCAGGGAGGACCAAGAACTCAACTGTCACTTTAACCCAGCTTTACAAGTCCTCTGCTGAGATGGGTGAACCTGTTGGAAGGACAGCCTTCACAGCAGCACTCCATCACCCAGATGTTTATGGAAGACTGACTAGAAAGAAGCCACTGTGAATTAAAAAGCATTTGACAGTGATTTTGGAGTTTGTCAAATTACATTTAAAGGACTTTGCGATTGTGAGGAAAAAGATCCTCTGGTCTGATGGGACAAAAATTTAACTCTTTTGGAGAGAACTCCAGGCACCATGTCTGGCAAATGCCAGGCACTGCTCATCACCTGTCTAATATTATCTCTATGGTAAAGCATGGTCAAGGTCAAGGTTACTTTATTGCCATCAACAACTGTGAATATGTACATAGTGAGATGAGATAACTTATCTCCATGAGCCATGGTGTAACATATAGCAATATACAAGTGCAAGTTGTGACAGGAGAAATACAATAATATACTGTACAACAGACAATAAGTAGAGAAATAGACAGTGCAACAATGTTGGATCAAAGGGAATACCCTAAAATGACACTTGGTTAGATATTAATTACCCATTTTTAAGCATTCAGAATTCTGATGTGCTGCAAAATGAAACTGTTACTCAGTGTTGGTGAAACACAGCAGAAACTACAATACCATTTTTCAGATGGTAGAAGGAAGAAGAGATCCATGTAACAGGTGGGAATGGTCTTTCGCAATGTTACTGGTTTTGTTATAGCAGCAGGTTTGGTAAATAAGTCTCAGGGGATGTAGAAGTGTACCAATAACCTTCTCAGCTGTACTCACTATCTGGTGTAGTGTATTGCAGTTCAAAACATTACAGTTCCCATACCAGACAGTGTTGCAGCTAGAGAGCAGACTTTCAATGGTACTCATATAGAATGTGGGAAGGATTGGTGGAGGTGGCTTACTCTCTTCATTCTCTGCAAAAAGTGGAGATGCTGCCGAGCCCTCTTAACTATGGAGACAGAATTGAGGGACCATGAAAGTTCATCTTTGATGTGGACTCCCAGGAACTTGGTGTTTTTGAACCTTTCAGCAACAGTGAGAGGTGGGTGTGTAGTGCTGGATTTCCTGAAGACTATTATCATCTCTTTTGTCTTTTCAAAATTAATAGAGAGATTATTGCGCTTACACCAGGCAGACACTCACTATATTCTCTGTTCTGAGACATCATCATTCTTAATGAGACCCAGAACCGGGCCTAGAGGTATTTTCTCCTGAGGCAGGAGGATAAATTTGTGCCCCTATGTATATACTTTTTTTTATTACGAATAAGTACTAAATAAAAATAAATAAATAAATGATTTTGAGAACAAAATTAATATACAAATTATTAAATAAAAAAATCACAGAACACAGTAATAGTACAATAGTAATAGGAACACAAAATTGCACGTATTAAAAATAAAATCACGCCAACCTTAACAAAAGAAAAGCAAAATAAGTATTACACATGAGATGAATTAGAATATTACAAATTTTTCAGCAATTTCTTTTAATAATAGAGACAAAATAATATCAATAATACTTTAGACAAAACAAAATTTAATATAATTACGATGAATAAATTATTAAATAAATGCCCAATATAAAATCTTTTTTTAAAGTTTTACTTTTCTTGCTTTCAGTGAAGCAAATTCATCAATTATTTTATCAAAATTAATTTGTTTTGTCAATTCCTACTCGATTGATAAAATTGCCATATTTGACCATTTTTCCTGATAAAGTTACAATCCGAAATATGTTTTGATAATTTTTAGTTTACTAAAGCTTCTTTCACCAGAAGCTACAGTAACAGGTAGTGTTAGGAATATTCTCAATGCAACTTACCTGATTTTTGAAAATGATTATTTCTGATAAAAATTCTACGGAATTTCTATCATGTTGATATTTAAGGGATAAATAACAGGGTGCTTTTTTGGAATTTTTCTGTATCCATCGACTTAACACCAGTTAAAAATTTGAAATCAGACGAAATCCCATATAGTTTTTCATATCTTCATCAAAGTTGTGATATTAAAATATCTATTACTCCTTATATCATACGAGGAAACAAGTGTATCGAGCAAGAGTGTCCGATGCAAATCGTCAGTTTGCTTAAGGTATTTGACGAACATTGCAAAATACAATGGCTTTTTTCTTCTTTTTTATTTTGCAATTTATTAATTTTCATTTTTCATCAATTTGGCGCCCTTTCCCATTGTTCACCTGAGGCAAGTGCCTTGTTTGCCTCATCCTTGTCCTAGCCCTGATGAGACCCACCAAAGAGAGTCATATGGTCTTAGGAACCATGGATCCATGTTGCCCTTTTAAAATGTGTAAATGTCATACAAGCAGTTTCTCTTTAGTCTGTTATGATCTGCCCAATACAGATATGTCAAAAAATAGCTAAAAGACTTAACACACACAAAGATTATAGTATTGAGATTAAAAAAAATACTTATATTATGGACATTAATTTATTATTCTAAATAAAAAATAAAATATAAAGATACAAATTTTTAAAAAACAAAATTCAAGCATTCAGTCACTAAATCCAAAGTATTAAAAATCTCTAAAATACAAAATTTAATAAAAGTATTGTCAAAAGATAAAAATTTCAAGAGTCAAATAACAAAATGGCAATTAAACTAAAGACAGAGCCAAAGTCCATACACTCAAATGAACTATGCTAAATTTAAAGTCAAAAATAGAAAAAATATAGTGAATTGTAACTAGTCAGAAGAACACAGACATAGTAAAGAGAGTAGAACATAAAAAGAAACTAAAGAAAACTGCTACATAAAGTGACCACATAGAAAATAAAATGTGAAATAAAAAACGGGAAAAATCAAAATGGCAAAATATGTAGTCTTCTGATTTGTATTGAAAATCTCAGACAACCAGGAAGATTGGCCTTTATGCCATCACAATGATGATGTCATGTGCTGCAAACCTTAGCAAAACCATGGAAACTGACAACAGATGATATGAAAATAGCAGTGGCAATAAAAATAATCCATCCATCATCCAACCTCCTATATCCTAACACAGGGTCACGGGGGTCTGCTGGAGCCAATCCCAGCCAGCACAGGGCGCAAGGCAGGAAACAAACTCCGGGCAGGGTGCCAGCCCAGGGCAGGGCATACGCACACAACAAGCACACACACTAAGGACAATTTAGAATCGCCAATTCACCTAACCTGCATGTCTTTGGACTGTGGGAGGAAACCAGAGCACCCAGAGGAAACCCACGCAGGCCATGCAAACTCCACACAGGGTGACCTGGGAAGCGAACCCGGGTCTCCTAACTGTGCCACTGTGCCATCCCAATAAAAAAATGTATTAAAAAAATTAAAATAAAAAAGCTAGATGGTGTGTAGGTGATTAACGAGCTTAAAACAATGTTGGAAAAAAATAATGAAAGAAATGAATTCACCATATTTAAAAACACCTAAAGCATTTAAAAGTGTTCCCATCAACAATGGGAGAATTAGAAAATATTTTGAAGACTAGCATATAATAACATTGAGCAAATGCCACAGCAAAGTTGCTGTGCTTGCAGGTGTCTTAAATAAGAATGTTAACAATTAGTTTCAATTAAGAGATTTATTTCATTAAGACTGAAGTAAGGGAGTAAGAACAAAGAGACAACACAAGGCAAAATGTAAACCAACAGTAAATAAGGGACCAAAGATAAATTACAAAAATAACAAAACAGTAAACAAAAGCAAAATGGAATGGCAACCTGATACTGGAGAAGACTGAGTGGACACAATGATTGCTTAAGTGACATGTGTATCTTTTCATAAATCGGATTTTTTTTATCAATGGCATATACAGTTTCTTTAATCTCTGCTGTTGGTTATATGCTTGATACAGTGCATAATCGTTAGAATAATAAAAGTACCATTAAAAGAAAACGTTTTGGATTGAAATGAATTGGTCTTCTTACCTTGTACACATTGCAGATATACTGTTGACCCTAAAAAGTTATGCCTATACAAAAGCTTTCTGTTTAATTTGTAATTCACTTCACTTCTTGACTTTAGCTAGTGGGTCAAATTCTGTTTGTCCGGGTAAAAGACATACGTTTCAAGTAACTGAGAGAAAAAAATTAAAATAGGATTTTCATTATTTTCACATGAAATGCAATCCTACATTTCTGATCTAGACTCATCATTTATTATGGGTTAAAAATAATGAGAGCCTTTTTACTGATTTCTGTGTAAAATATTAATTAAGATATATTTTTTGTGATGAACTCTTTTGGTTGTAGGTGTAGATTTGAGCAGTTTTTGTTCATCATTTCACATGTTTTGTTGCCATCAGACAAACCTTTGAAGACCTATTTAAGCAAAATTATATTGTCTTTGAATGCACTATGAATAGCATTTCTATGATTACTTCAAGATAAAGCTGGCAGCTATATGAAATGTTAACATGGTTAATTGAATATATTTCCACAGTTACACTGAAGATATTAGAAGGTGCTAAATCATCATTAATTTGAAATAAGAAGTGGGCAGACTTGAAAACAAATCACTGTATTAGAAATCTAAAACAGGAGGTGTGGCTGCATTGACGTTTCAGGTGCCCTACTGGGAGGTGAAGGTATGAGCTGTGGGATTTTGCATTAAGTCTGATCTCACTGAACCAGTGTGAGTTGCTATGGCAAGACAGTCTAATAGGGCTCAACACTCGGATGTTTGTGCCATTTTTGTCAGGCTGCTGCATCCATAGCAAAAATCTACAAGTGCAACATTATTTAAGAAGTTAAATACAAGAAGAACTTTACTTTTCTTACAAACACTATTGTTTCCATAAGAACACAAGAAACAGTTTTGATGAGGACATTCCATTTAGCCCAAAATTAATTATTGTTTCTAATTTATTTAATGTTTTTAGAATATTGTCAGCATATGAAATCATTGTAGTGTTTTTTCAGTTACTCTATCTGTTAACCTGTTCCAAGTACACAAAGGAAAACATATCCTTTATTATTTATGGAATTTAAATACAGTATATGCTTTAGTGCTCACTTTGAAAAACACATTTTAAAGCAGCAAATGGAATCCTTCCCATTTTTTTCTGCATAATTTTACTCACTTTTATAATGCTCAGTTTGATTCTGTTTACATTGTAAAGAATCAGTTATTTAACCTTCTCCTAGCTCATATGCCGCAGTCCTAAAAACAAGTGTACTGCATTTTCTCTGGAATTTTTCATCGACGTCATGACCTTCTTGTAATAAGGAAACTGAAAATGCACATTTTGTAACATGTGGCTTCCGAAATGTACTAAACATATGAAGCGAACCACTCTTGACTATGTAACCCAGCATCCCGTTACCCTTTTTATTGACTAACTCTTAGACTTTTGTTCCCTACATTCTAGTTTTTGGCTTTATTAGAAGTGGGAGGGATAATTGTATGTTGAAACCTGAAAAAAAAATTAGGTTTATATTTTAACAAATATTAAAAAATAATTAAATATGCCAGTCCTTGTGCTTTTTATAACCAGGAACTGCATAAATGGATTGGAAAATGTATGCAAATTAAAACTGTTCGAAAAATAGAGCTGCTTTTATCATGGGGCATATTTATATATTTCCGCTGAATTTTTAAAAGAATTCAAAAAGAGTGCAAAAAGAATTAAGATGTAACATCAAAAACCTTGCCTAGCATAGCCGATCTGTTGTCATTTAAGTTGCACAGCTATGGTATCGCGTCTTTTTCAGGTTCCAAAAATTGCGTAGTTACTGAGTTGGCAAGGCAAGATTGAGTATGAATGAAACATATAACAAAAGCAAATCCATAGTTCAGTAAAAATTGTTTTTTGAAACTTTAATGTAAATTCAAAAAAGAAAAAAAAATCACAAAAACTTCAGGAGAAGTTATTACACACAAAATAAAAATTAAAAGAAGGTTTCTTCTTAATTTCATTACATTCTTAGCTTTCTTATGTTGTTTCAGTTATTCATTATGCTTAAAGTTATGCTGTGTTCACAAAGGATATTCTAAAGAGCTTATCATTTTATTGTTCAAGCTAACATTACGATACATTAAGCTTACACTAAGTTACATTTCGAGTTGAAACTGTTTGCTTTCCAAGCCTTGCCAACTGCAATGCAGAACAAAGACTAAATTAGTCTCTACTCAGAAAGAAAGACAAGAAATCAGTTGCAATATTCCATTTACAAGTTAACTTGTAGGGGTTAAAGAAGAAATTTCTATTATTTATGAAGTGTCAGAAAACACAAGTGACAGAGTTGGGGATCCACCCTATATACCATACTGTAACGAAAATGAGTAGGCTGTTGGAGTTCCAACACTGGGACTGACTGAATGGGGAAATAGGAGGCTTTTATAGCATGGAGACAGGAAGGGTGTGTTTGCCGGAACAGGAAATGGCATGAGGTCACCTCTGGGTACTGCTAGTGATGTCATTAAAGAGGGTCGGAAGTGAGGTCAAGAATGGGTGGAAGTGACTTGTTTAGTTGGCCTTTTCTTTATAAGATCTGTAGAAAAAGGAGAAGAGGCATTAATGCTCAACGCCAACCCTTGGTCATGCATCTCAATACCCCGATTTGGACCCTTTGACTGCCTCCCCAGCGCACATGTGTGACAATAGCTATGTAAAACTAACATTGTATTCCAGTTAAGCAAATACAAATATGAATTTAAGATTAGTATTAATGTATTAGGATCTAAATTACTTGCTACTTTCATATGTTTAAATGCAGGGCTATTCAAAATGAAAGAGCAAATTTCCAAAATTTATTTCAAACAAACTGTATAAGACATAAACACATTCCGCATATCGCTGAATAAAGGAAAGTTCAAAGTTTGGTTCTATGGTCCTTGAGAATGCATGCATTCAACATGAGCACCATGTGTAGCACAACAAACATCAAAACAGTAGACCATTTCTTGCCACACACGAGTCAACTTGTTACTGCATTCACAGGTTTCTCAATTCAGTTTTGCAAATCTAATAGATTATCGGGTATAGGTGGAACAAACACTTTTTCTTTAATATACCCCCATAGATAAACATTGCTGGGGGTAAGGTCTGGATACCTGGGAGGCCATAGACGATGGGCAAGATCTTGTTGTCCAGCTCTTCCAATCCATTGTCCTGGAATGGTGTCGCTCAGGTAATGCCAGACCTCCAAGTGGAAATGAGGCAAGGCACCATCTGGCATGAAAATGAAATCATTCGAATCTTCTTAAAGTTGAATTTTTAAACTTTGAACTTTCCTCTATCCAGGGATGCGTGGAATGTGTTTCTGTCTCATACGGTTTGTTTGAAATAAATTTTTGAAATCTGCTCTTTCATTTTGAATAGCCCTGTATATATAGTTTGGAAATATCCAAATTGCATATAATAAAACTTAGAAACCTCTCTGAGGTCATCTCAAGTAGCTTTTCTGTCTAAAAGTTGTTTTATGTATTTTTCAGAATAGACCCAAGTTCTTTCAGTCTGTAAGTGTTCTGTAATAAGGAGAAAGATGAAAGAAACATGAGTTAGTAACCAAGCCACGTTCACAGTCAGAGAAACAAGTTGATCTTTCACTAAATGAAAAAAACAAAATTGTACCTGATGTTCAAAACGAATTTTTTTTTTTTTTGCCAGGAAATCACACTATCAATTCGTAATCTTTGTTTGAATCTCAGATAACCCAGAAATGTACAAGGCTGACCTATTAAAGCTGTTGCAACTGTGATGTTGTGCACAACACATGTCTGAATTGTTTCAAGGTGGCATTGGCAAAAGATGAAAATAAATTAAACATAATACATAAAAACATAAAAGCAAAACAAAAAAGTAATGTTGGGAATTCAGCAACCTAGAAAATGATAAAAGGCCTAAATTTTGTAAATTGTAAATTCTATAAATAAAATAAGTTCTATACAGAAACTTGTTTTAATATTGGAAAATAATTAAAAACATAACATAATGACAATAACAAGATGTTTTGTGGATAAAGGATAATATTAATTGTAAAAATTTTCCTCTAGAACCCACCAGCTGACCACTGAATACTTGGCACGGTTACATTACCTCTAACTGTGCCCATTCTAGGAAAACTCTTAACTTTTAATTTCATCAATGATTGATATTACATTATGCCTTTTATTTCACCAAACATCTTAGATTTTCTTTACCTCATAAACTTTTCCTTTCCATAACTTTTAGATCTGACCTTTATGAGGTAGAAATTAATAAATTCATGATGTCATTCATCCATTTTTTAAACCATCCAAATCCAGTTAAGTAGTCTATCCCACCAAATATCAAGGCCAAATCTATCCAAAAAAACCCTTGTCCAACATAAAACCTTAAATTATTCAATTAGGGTATTTAATTCAAAATTCAAAGAACACAAATCTGAGATAATTTGAAACATATTTAACTTCTTATAGCTAAAGAATAAGAAGAAATCAAAAGCCTAAATACCAAAACTAAATGTCAGAATCCAGAAAATTTAAATAAGTCTAAATGATCAAATGGCTGCAAGAAGAAGAAGATGCATAGCAGGGTG
The DNA here is from genome assembly GCF_016835505.1 of Polypterus senegalus. NCBI lineage: Eukaryota > Metazoa > Chordata > Cladistia > Polypteriformes > Polypteridae > Polypterus > Polypterus senegalus. The sequence goes on from NC_053154.1 coordinate 171,321,350, forward strand.
TCAAAGAAGAAAGCTGTAAAAACTGAACTAATGCCACAGCAAAGTGGCCATAGCTACATAAATAGTGCTGTCTCTTTCTTAGGTAACTGCAGCCACAATGAAAACCTGAGGGCAGTAATTTAATAAGCATAAGGAATGGGATAAAATAAAATGCACAGAATAAAATGTAAAGAAGACAAAGGTAAGGTAATGGGTGAGAATGCTAAACACAGAGAAAAATGTAAACAGAGGTGAAGCAAAAATGACACTAATACTGGCAGAACTTCCCGTGTAGGTAGAAGGCTGAAATTTGGCAGGCTTATTCCTTACAGCTTACTTACAAAAGTTGGGCAGTTTTCATTTCGAAATTCTACGCGTAATGGTCATAACTGGAAGGTATTTTTCTCCATTTACTGTAATGGAGTTGAGCTCGAAAGCTGTGGGGGGCGGAGTTTCGTGTGACATCATCACGCCTTCCACGTAATCACGTGAACTGACTGTCAACGCAGTGCGTAGAAAACCAGGAAGACCTCCAAAAAGCGCTGAAGAAAACATGCATTATATAATTGAGAAGGCAGCGAAACTTGAAACTTGAAATTTGGCAGGCTTATTCCTTACAACTTACTTACAAAAGTTAAGCAGGTTTCATTTCGAAATTCTACATGTAACGGTCATAACGATCGATAACAGACGACAACGTCTGCCATGTTGAACTTTCTTATTTATGGCCCCATCTTCATGAAATTTGGTAGGCGGCTTCCCTGCGCTAACCGACACCGATGTACATACTTATTTTGAAGGTATGATGCCACTGTCAGCCGCCATATTGAACTTTCCAACATCACTAATTTTCCAGCTTCCCGTGTAGGTAGAAGGCTGACCCCATCTTCACTAAATTTTGTAGATGGCTTCCCTGCGCTAACCAAAACCGATGTACGTACTTATTTCGGTGGTATAATGCCACTGTCGGTCGCCATATTGAATTTTCCAACTTCACTAATTCTCCAACTTTCCATGTAGGTAGAAGGCTGAAATTTGGCAGGCTCATTCCTTACACCTTACTTACAAAAGTTAAGCAGGTTTCATTTCGAAATTCTACGCGTAACGGTCATAATGGTCTACAACGTCCACCATGTTGAACTTTCTTATTCATGGCCCCATCTTCACGAAATTTGGTAGGAGGCTTCCCTGCGCTAACCGAAACCAATGTACGTACTTATTTCGGTGGTATGACGCCACTGTCAGCCGCCATATTGAACTTTCAAACGGTCTTTGTTACTTATGGGCCCATCTTCAAGATCCACTTACGTACATATATACGTCCATAGCCTGCAGCTCGGTCACCATGTGAGGCGGCGTTGGGTCCCCCATCCCAACGCCTCCCACGTTGTTGGCTGCCTGCCTATATAAGGCCGTCCGTCACTCCAGTCTCTACATTCCCTTCCTTGCTTCGCCACGGGATTCACGTTTCCCTGCTGATAACTACAGCATTTTTATTTAATCTACGGCTTCTCCACTGTTTTATTGTTCGTTTATTATGATTATAGTTATTGTGTAGGTATTTTAGACTTACTTCACATTGTTCAGGTACCCATTTCCTTTATCATTCCAACCGTACCCCCATTAACATGTCTATCGATCAAAGAGCTGTCACTTACAGAGTGGTTTCCATGCCCGGAGATGGCACCTACCTTTTCCATTCTCTTTGTTACATATTGCACGGCCATATCAGGCTCACTCTTGATATCCGGAGGAACATTGTGTCTTATGTATTGAATGACTGGGACAGGTTCAAGGTGTGGACTGATGACGGTACAGGAGATAATTATACTACACAGGAGCACTATAAGAGTGAAATGCTTAAGCCCTTCACCTATGCATCTGCATGTCAATTGATGGCTGCCGGTGAATTCTTCGGTTGTCGCTTTCAAGTGTACTGAAATGGCCAAATATTTTACACCTTTCGACAACCGAATTAGTGATGAGTCAGTGAGTGAGTGAGTCAGTGAGGGCTTTGCCTCTTATTAGTATAGATCAAAATACCCGCGCTTCGCAGCAGCGATGTACTGCCTTATAGTTTTATTAAGAAGAAAATGAAACCTTTTTAAGCTGAGGGAAAATATACCAGTAATTATTTATTAAGGATCTCTTTGTATACCACATTGTGAGTTCGGCCCTTCGGTTGTAATATGACCAAGCTGTGCGCTGAGTTTACTCTTAAGCATGCAATGTACAGTTGGCCATGTGAACAGTAATCTTGTTTCAAATCTCACAGCTTGGATTGCTGCTGTCATAATCGGTATGAGTTTCATGGTTTGTTTCAATTACGACAGTATTTGTAGGACTTGTGTTGAAGTTACATTCGGCATCTGTCAAGCATTGTAAGTATACAACCAGTTTCATCGATAACTTCACATCCAGCTTTTGAGAGTTTAAACATTCATAAACATCAAAGTGTCCACTACTGAAATTATCACCTGTGAATCTAAGATGTTTAAGAGGCATTGGCGGTTGTCCAAAGGTGTAAAATATTTGGCTATTTCGGTACACTTGAAAGCGACAACCGAACAATTCAGTGGCAGCCATCAACTCACATGCAGATGCATAGGTGAAGGGCTTATGCATTTCACTCTTCTAGTGCTCCTGTGTAGTATAATTATCTCCTGTACCGTCATCAGTCCACACCTTGAACCTGTCCCAGTCATTCAATACATAAGACACAATGTTTCTCCAGATATCAAGAGTGAGCCTGATATGGCCGTGCAATATGTAACAAAGAGAATGGAAAAGACAGGTTCCATCTCCGGACATGGAAACCGGTGTCGGTAAGTGACAGTTCTTTGATCGATGGTGATCACCTCGATAGACATGTTAATGCGGGTACGGTTGGAATGATAAAGGAAATGGGTACCTGAACAATGTAAAGTCTAAAATACCTACACAATAACTATAATCGTAATAAATGAAAAATAAAACAGCGGAGAAGCCGTGGATTAAATAAAAAGGCTGTAGTTATCAGCAGGGAGACGTGAATCCCGTGGCGATGCAAGGAAGGGAATGTAGAGACTGGAGCGACGGACGGCCTTATATAGGCAGGCAGCCAACAACGTGGGAGGCGTTGGGATGGGGGACCCAATGCTGCCTCACACGGTGACTGAGCTGCAGGCTATGGACGTATATATGTACGTAAGTAGGATTCAGTTAGCATTGGGAACCCGTGTACCAAATTTTTTGAAGATGGGCCCATAAGTAACAAAGACTGTTGAAAAGTTAAATATGGCGGCCGACAGTGGCATCATACCACCGAAATAAGTACCAAATTTCAGCCTTCTACCTACACGGGAATTTGGAGAATTAGTGACGTTGAAAGTTCAATATGGCGGCTGACAGAGGCGTCATACCACCAAAATAAGTATGTACATTGGTTTCAGTTAGCGCGGGGAAGCCGCCTACCAAATTTCGTGAAGATGGGGCCATAAATAAGAAAGTTCAACATGGCGGACGTTGTTGACCGTTATGACCGTTATGTGTAGAATTTCGAAATGAACCCTGCTTAACTTTTGTAATTAAGCTGTAAGGAACGAGACTGCCAAATTTCAGCCTTCTACCTACACGGGAAGTTGGAGAATTAGTGACGTTTGGAAAATTCAATATGGTGGCCGACAGTGGCGTCATACCACCGAAATAAGCATGTACATTGGTTTTGGTTAGCGCAGGGAAGCCACCTACCAAATTTCGTGAAGATGGTGTCAGCCTTCCACCTACACGGGAAGTTGGAGAATTAGTGACGTTTGGAAAATTCAATATGGTGGCCGACAGTGGTGTCATACCACCGAAATAAGCACATACATCGGTTTTGGTTAGCGCAGGGAAGCCACCTTCTACTTACACAGGAAGTTGGAGAATTAATGATGAGTGAGTGAGTGAGTGAGTGAGGGCTTTGCCTTTTATTAGTATAGATTATTATTATTATGTAGGTAGTCTATAGCTGAAATTCCAAAGTAGGAATTCAGGCCTGGCTAATCAGTCTGAGGAAATACATGTGTCTAGGATATAAACAGAACACAACTGAGCAAAGTAGCTGGGGAGTGGATTGTGCCGAAGCTATTTCATTGGTGAATGGCCCAGGAAAAGACGAATTCTTTTGGTCATTGGAAGTGAGTTGTGGCTGTATAGGATTGGTATGAAGTAGGGAGTCAGCGTATCCCCATTGGTCAGGAGGTACATCAAGGAAGCTGGACTAAGATAAAGACAAAGTAATAAAGAGATCACTCTTTGCTATTTTCTATCCATGGATGAGGCCAAGTTATCACTCACTCCATTCAAAAGCCATGTTGGGCCAACTAGGCCAAAGACAAATCAAATAAAAAGCAACCTGGCAGCTTATTATCATGTGTCACAAACTTGACACAGAGTCATACAAAGGTTTGGGGCAGCCACCCATAGAATTGGCTTCCTGGCTGCGAAGTTGCTTATATTGATACAGCACTGAAGTGCACAAAACCAAGTCCAAAACAGAACTGAGGGAATAGGGAAAAGGTGGAGGCTTTTAAAGGGGAAGACAGGAAGTGAAGTCAAAGGGTTCGGGCTTATTGGGTCTTCTGCCATTGGTGCAAGCTCGGATGTGACATCACAGAGGCCTTAGCCGGCAAGGTCTCCTTCCATTGGCTCGGTCCCGGAAGTGACGTCAAGACGACCAGGTGGAATCTCCCGTGAATGGTCTGCAGGCAAGAGAGAAAAAGAGTGAGTGCACTCTGCCACATCCTGGTATGTCTCGGAACTGCCCTTACTCAAGCCCTTTAGCTGCCTCCCATGCGCACATGTCTGACACATATTATATTATTATTTAATTTACACTCATTGTGCTCTGCTTTGTTGTAATTTGGGAATATAATTTATAATATACCTAGCTTCACACACTCATACTGGACTAATTAAGATAACATGTATTTGCGATGTGTTATGAAAACTGGAGGGCAGGCAGAAGATCCCACACAGGCAGTGCTGGTAACAAGAATAGAGTTGATAAACTAAAACACAAAATTATATGTAACAAAAACACAAACTCATTAATCAAATTATTTTAATTAAATTTGAAAATTTTGCAATTTATGTAAACTGGCATAAGATCTGACATGGCATTCCAGATGCTTAAATGCCATCTACAGGACCAATTTTGTTAAAGTCCTGGAAAAATGGAAATTTCTGAATCAATAATAATAACAATTGTGAATGGAAGCCAAAGCCTATTTTCAGTATAAAGTGTGAATAAAACAGTTGTTCCAGTATTTGGTCTACTGCTTATAGCATGTGTCTCCGTCTATGCACACTTGAATTCCAGCATCTGAATATTATAACGAATGCTGCGCTTCTGTTGGGTTTTATATTACCACAATGGCCATGCCCCTTACAATAGCTTCTTTAATGGGTGCAATTACTACCATTTGTTCCCTTTTCTGAAGTTCAGTTTTATTTTTATCTGTCCCTGACTGTGACCCTTGTCAAAGAAATGAGAGAATGAAGGGTGTCACAACTTCTTTTTAAATGATTTTAGATTGTCCTGTACCATTTCAACTGCAATGAGAACCAAAGGATGTTAAAGGCACTTGAAATATGTTTACTGAGAGGGTTTGTGTTAATGGCATCCTCAAGTCTGGAAAGATGTACACTGGGGATTTGCTTTTATTTTTGTTGCTCCAGATCATCCCTGAATTCACTATTTGGCTGTGTGGACTATTACTTTGCTTACACTGTTTATTTGTCACCTAAATGAACAACATTTTTAAATTTTTAGAGTAGAGGGGCACAACACTGATTTCATAAGTGTTGGGACAGTAAGAAAAATGCTAATTAAAACAAAAAGAGATTGTGTCTATATATTTACTTTGACTTGTATTCAAACAAAAACAGTAAAGATGAGATACTTCATGCTTTACCTAATCAACTGCATTGTTTTTTGTAGATATACATTGTAACCAGGCTGCATCCCTGAACCCCAAACCTAAGACACAATAAAGCTCAACACATTTCTGGGATAAAATAAAAAATATCCAAAAGACTCCCACAATAATCAGCATTTAAAGATCACTTAAATAAACAATGAATCAAAACAGTTCTTCCTCCTTTCTTCCTCCTGTTTAGTGTTGCCTGCTGCCTCTCAACTCTGACTCAACCCATGTGAGGTGCTGGGCTTCTTTTCAAGCTGTACCCGGGAATGCTTCTGATGCCTTCCTGGAAGCATTACGGGGTCATATGGAAAGTAGGGAAGTCCTCTCCTGACAGGGTCCTCTATCGGCACACAGGGACCTCGACAGGGTTGCACTTCTGGACACCAAGTCCCAAACACCCCAGCGGGTGTCTCACCTGGGCTGCTACAAGAGGACCACTGCCACCTATTTTATGGGGTATGGAATCGCTCCCAATTTCCCGCTTCCACAGGCCCAAGCACTATTTTCTTCCAGTTGGGTACAAAGTTGTTTCTTTGTTTGGCCGGCCAACTTGTCTGTCTTCCTGTTCTAGCCTCTTGCCTGGATAAGAAACCATCCTCCTTCCTGGCCAAGATGCCTATTCTTCTACAAAGTTTATTCTGAAAATGATGAACCTCCAACAGGTTCCAAAAAATTTGGGGCAAGGGTAGTTCAGGGCTAATAATTCATGTGATAAAATAAAGTGACAAAGTGAAGTCAAACAGGGGAGGCAATCACATTATAGCATAATAAGAAGCCTCTAAAAAAAGTTATAGTCCTTCAAGAGCAAGGATGTATTGAGGCTCACTAGTTTGTCAACAAATGTGTCAGGGAATAATCCATCACATTTGAGAACAACATTCTGCAAAGACAAACCAGTACAATTTGGGGCATTTCACCCACTACAGCACAATATAATATAAAAAAAAAATCAAGGAATCCGTTCAAATCTCAGTGCATAAAGAGCAAGGCTTAAAAAACACTTCTGAATGTGTGTGATTTTTGATCCCTTAGATGTGCATTGCTTTAAAAATTGTCATGTACTGTACCTGTAATGGATATCAGGACATGGGCTCAGGAATAGTTTGGAAAAGCTTTGTGAGTAAGCATCATCTGTGGCTGCATCTACACATGCAAGTTCAAACTTAACAGTGCAAAGCAGAGACCATACAGCAAAACTGTCCCAGAAGTACCACTGACTACTCTGGGCACAGTGTCATATTAGACAGAAAGCAGCACAGTGGAATTGTACAGTACTTTGCAGTCTGATGAGTCAAAGTTTCAAATACGTTTTGGAAAAAAACAGCACGCCATCATATTCTCTAGCCAAAGAGGGAAAGGTCCATCCAAGCTTTTGACAGCATCGGGTCCAACATCTGTCATGTTATGAAGGTGTGTCAGTGCCCATCGCACGGGTAACTTGCGCCATTAATCCAGAAGGATACATACAAATCTTGGATCAACATTTGCTGCTCTCCAGATGCTGTCTTGTCCAGGGATGACTCTGAATTTTTCAGAAGAACAACATCAAAACCACATTCTTCCTGATTTCAAGTGCATGGCTGCATAAGCAGAGAGTGCAGGTACTAGAATGGCCTACCTGCAGTCTTAACCTGCCTCCGATTGAGAATGTGTGGGGTTTTATTAAGTGCATAATACGACAATGAAGGCCCTGTACAACTGCACAGCTGAAGACCTGCATAATGGATGAATAGGAGAAGAATTCTGCTTACCAAACCTAACCAACCTCTGTCTTCAGTGCCCAAATGCTTAATACATGCTATTAAAAGAAATGGTGATGTGGAAAACACTCGACTCTCTCATCTTTTTTGGGGTGTATTGCTGTTATTAAGATTTGACAGGCAAAACTTCAGATAATGTGTAGCTGCCATGTTTTCAGTATAATGCAGGGTGAACAGAATGTACAAATCATTCCCTTTTGTTTTAATTAGCATTTTCCATACTGTCAAAACTTTTTTGGAATTAAGGTTACAGAAATCAGCATTTACTGCATCCAAGACACAGCCTTTTGAATTTTAATAACCATTCAACTGGAGTCTCTGATAACAAGAACAACCCTTTCATTACTCTCTGTCTTCTCATTTAACTTGTCCGTTGGTTTTACGTTCTGCTCATTCTGCCAAAATGTCCTTTCTTATGTCATTTTCTGGGCAGGGACTGATGAAGTGGACACATGACTGATTGTACACTCAGCATGATCTTGTGATTAATATTCAGATCTATTTGTTTTACTCAGTTCACTGAATTGTGCACAAACTTGTGAAAGTTTTACATCTGCTGTCATTTTTCCATGGCCTTTTGGTTTCTAAATCCCTGTTCTTGCTGCAATCGTTCAGACAAGCTCTGATCTTTAATGCCAACTACCAGTGTATGTTCCTTATCATTTCTTCAGAGAAATGTCATTCTGTCAGTATGCTGCTCACCTATGACAAACACTTTGGCTGTCTCATCTGGCTGCTGACTACATTTGTTTAATCTATAATGTTCTTATCAAATATTATACCTGCCTACACATGTTTCTTGGTGCTTAAATTAATAATCAAAAATAAATCAAGAAATGTGTATTATATATGGAGGCACAGTGGTTAGCCCAGCATCATTATAGCTCTGGAAGACTGGGTTCAAATACCGGCCTGTCGGATCTTGTATGTTTTTCTTGTGTTTCAATGGTTGTTTCACCAGATCCTCCAGCTCCTTCTAATAACCTAAAGTCTTTTGCTTAAGGATGTCTTTGAATTTGCTTGTCACTCATAGTTCACAATGATTACCAGTCTTTTATTTAGCTTGGAGTAGATCGACCCTGCAGGATGTGCTCTTCTGCCGGACCTACTGGTCAAAACTAATGCAGCTCCAGATGACATAGTCTAACAGCTATCGTCCCTATGGCACTGTAGCAAGTGAAATGGCACGAGAAGGCAGATATTTCTAGTAGTGATTGTTCCGTGTTCACATGAGACATACATCCTTTAAAAAGATTTTCTACTTCACTTAAATTGATTGTTTATTGTGTGCAAGAAGAGGACTTTGGAGTAAGTGGATTTATAAGCAAAACCTGGAAACCTGAAAGAAAAGCATGCATTATAGTTGCATGCTTATTTTGTGTTATTTTTAATTCTTTTTCTTCTCTGTTATTACACAGATGTTATTTCCAATGCTTCAAATGTTTTTTTAGGGCATTAGATATTCTACATGTCTTTTCAGACTCATTTTAGTGGACCAGCTATAGACCTGCGGATAACAAAAGTGACAGAGATTTTAGATGTAAGGAGTAACAGACAAAGGATTACCATTGAACACGTAGAGGTCAATTCATAGGAGAAGTAGAATCACTAACAAATCTAACCAAGGCATATACCTAACAAGTCAAAAAATAAGAAAATCAGACTCAATTTTCACAAAGTGCCTAAGAACAAGTGTTTTGTGGACTGTCCCGTAGATTTCTCTTAATTGAACCTTTAAAACTATAAACTCCTATACAGAAACTCATTTCAATAAAAAAAGAAAAACTTAAAAACATAACACAGTCACAGCAGAAAGGGTCTTTTGTGGGAAAGGGAGAACTTGAATCTGGAAAATAGTTCAGATAAGTTTGCCAGTTCTTCACTGGATCATATGTGGCACAGTTACAGATCTACTAAGTGTGTCCATTCTGGGAAAACTCTTAATTCTGCACCCATTAATGATTGGTTTTGGGGGTGCTAAAGCCAAGAAAGTTGGTCAACATTTTATATAAGGAAACAGTAAAGTGTAAATGTTTACAAAGAATTCTGAACTTAATGCTAAATAACAGCAGATCAAAAGTTACATGTTTAATTTTCAGTGTGTTTTTTTGTGTATTTTACTTGAACATGGGGAGGCTCCGCTAATTACTTCATGTACGCTTATGCAGCTGATTGGTGCTTAAATGTTGGGAGGTGGGGGTTTCAAATGTGCCGCATGCATTCTCCTTTTGCTATTAGGAAGCCTTTTTCTCTTCCTTGCTCTCTCTTTCTTATTTTCTTGCTCTTTTGCTCATTCTCTCACTTTGTGCTGAAGGTAGCAGCAAAGCAAACATGAAGGGGGCAACTTGTAACTCATGTGCAAGGCACTTGCAGATTTTGACAGTTTCTGTTTGTTTGAAAAACTGAATTAAATAAAAAGTAATTTAAATGGTGGTGTGGGGTAAATTTTATTTAAACTAGATAAGGCCTTATTTATGTGAAGCAGAGTAGATCAGTTTTTAGTTTACACACAATTGCACTCATTTCCCTTTAGACCAAACTCTAAGAAGTTTGTGGCCTTTTTAAGACAAGAGGTGCACCCTTGAATATTTATCACTCCAACTTTAATACAATGGTAAAGAATGCACATTCCCCAAATTCAAGATTTGCTTGTTTAATATTGGAGCAAAAAGAAAAAATTGCATAAAAATTAAATACTACACAGAAAAGTTGGGGAGCTTTCATGTGCCACAACATCATAACATGAAACAAGGTACAAAATGAATTAATGGAAAACAAAATGGCAATGTGAGAACATTACCAAAATAATGATAAAGATAAGGGCGGCACAGTGGTGCAGTGGGTAGCGCTGCTGCCTTGCAGTTAGGAGACCCGGGTTTGCTTCCTGGGTCCTCCCTGCATGGAGTTTGCATGTTCTCCCCGTGTCTGTGTGGGTTTCCTCCCACAGTCCAAAGACATTCTAAATTGTCCCTAGTGCGTGCTGTTTGTGTGTGCCCTGTGCTGGGCTGGCGTCCTGCCCAGGTTTTGTTTCCTGCCTTGCACCCTGTGTTGGCTGGGATTGGCTCCAGCAGACCCCCGTGACCCTGTAGTTAGAATATCGCAGGTTGGATAATGGATGAATGATAGAGATAAATAGCAATGAAAATGGAAATGTGTACCCCCCCAGACATTAAATAAAATGAAACAATACAAATGTGAAGGGTTCCTCACATTGTGTTAAAATGTTCACTCAAATGGAGCTCCCCCATCAGTTAGGCCTCTCATTAATTGTGACTAACCTTGTGTCCTCTTTCTTAGATTGAGAAAGGCACTGCCAGCTGCATGACATTTCAGTCTTAAATGCCTTTAGGTTGCTGAGACAACAGAGTGTTTCTTAAATTTTCATAAATCCTTATGAATTTAATATACTATATATCATATACGGGGCGGCACGGTGGCGCAGTGGTAGCGCTGCTGCCTCGCAGTTAGGAGATCCGGGTTCGCTTCCCGGGTCCTCCCTGCGTGGAGTTTGCATGTTCTCCCGTGTCTGCGTGGGTTTCCTCCGGGCGCTCCGGTTTCCTCCCACAATCCAAAGACATGCAGGTTAGGTGGATTGGCGATTCTAAATTGGCCCTAGTGTGTGTTTGTGTGTGTCCTGCGGTGGGTTGGCACCCTGCCCAGGATTGGTTCCTGCCTTGTGCCTGGGATTGGCTCCGGCAGACCCCCGTGACCCTGTATTCGGATTCAGCGGGTTAGAAAATGGATGGATGGATGGATATATATCATATACTGTATATTTTACTCACCCATTTTTTGCACTGACTTTACAATGTAAAGTCATGGGGAACTATTTCCTATGCCAGCTGCATTGTGCGTAAGACAGGAACCATTTCTGGACAGCCGGTTTCATCATTATCTACTGTAGCTCAGTGCTAAGGCACCACCTTGCTGCAGAATGAGGTGTCAGAACCAAAATCCAGAAGTTATTCTTCTTTCATATATTATGAGGTAACATTCTGGAACTGTATGGTGGCCTCTACACCTTTCTTCAATCTTGTCAATAAATAGTAGTGAACTGTGTTGCTTTTTCATGGCTATTTTTGAGGGTGTTGACATTAGAAATAATGTTAATTGCCTTGGTGCTATTAATGCCATATATAACTATCATTGAACCTGAAAAACTCTCTTTTGTATTTCTGATTTTGCATTTGTCTTTCTTCTTTTCATAGTTGACAGTGATGGATTATTCCATATACAGAATTATTGATGAATCTGACAGCTGCCTAGACATATAGACTAGAGCTGAAAATCTAATTACTAAAATTTATTTTGCTCCATTTTTTTTTCTTGTGTCATTCAGAGTTTAGATTGGTTATTGTTGGTCGGTGTTAGGCGGCAAGGGAATAATTCAAACTAAACTAAGACCTAAATAACTCTTGCACATGGTTTATGACTACCCACAGACTTTATTTTTTTTTCAAGGATTTCATATAAGATGGGAATAATCATTTATACCAATTCCATGGTTAATTCTTGACCTAAAAACTAGCAATGGCTCATAAAGGTAGATGCATCCCTGACCCCATCACATTCTGAGCTGCAGTTCTGTTAGCAATATGCTGAGAATGCACAGTCCATTCTTTCCTAGTGTTGTGTGCTCCGTGGTGGTGAAGAGGACCTGCCACTCCACCTAACTGACAGGAGCAAAACCTCAGCATATTTTAAGGTTGAGCAATTTTGTTGGTCCATTATAAGGTTTTGTGATTATTCTTTTTGTTGATTTCATTCTAGTGGTTTATTACTAAGTCATTAATTTTAAGATGGTTGGGTTCAATTGGCCAATTCATTCCTCAGGGAAGCATTCAGTTACACTAATATAAAAAAGAACCAGACAGAGTAAGGAAAAAGCAGAGGGGGTATCAATGCTGAGGAAGACTTGCTAAAAGGCCATTCCTTGTCATGGTAACAGTTCGTTCAGTTTTATTTTGCCTGTACTGATACTACATTTCAGATGTTATTAATAACAGTGATGTCTGTACTACAGAAATGTATGTCTGTGTTTTATTATTACATATAAGGAACTATAAAGAGAAATGACACAGTTTTATTAATCTGTAACAATTAAGATCAGTTATGCATGTTACTGATTAAATCCAGAAGAGAGGAGCTGGTGATGGTGATGAAAGGAGTTGGGTGACAGTGCGGCCTAAGTCTCAATCTGTTACACATTTGCTTCTGCCTGATGGTTGCTTGTGACCATGAAGGATGCTGGGGGCCATTGGACTGACTATTTTCTTAGTAACTGAGGCTCTGTTATGTTAAGGGAGTGCTCTACCCAAAAAATAGACTTTTTTATGTATTGCTTATCCCATATACTTTGTAGTGGTGGCTAAGAAATTGTCTAATCTAATGTTTTTTAGGCAAAAAAGAGAGAAAATAATTAATGATATGATAGAAACAAAAAGTGACTGATGCTGCTTAATGGCAAATTATATGAAAAATGACCATGAAATAAAAATAAAAAAAGTTCATGTTGCTCATGTTGCATAATCCACATGTCCATTGTCTAGTAGTATTCACAAAACATACAAAACGCATGCCTTTTTGTTAAGTTGTTGTTAAATATATACCAACAGCAAACTAAAGCCTCATGGGAGTCACTGTCTGAATTGAAGCCGGGACTCTTGACCAGCAAATGGAAGGGAGAGGTGGCACTTAAATTCAAAAAGTCAGTGTATGGAGTAGTGAAACAACAAAGCTGGTGGTAAAAGTACATTGTGCAGTTTATTGAAAGCCATCCAAAGTGCCTATAATGCACTGCAGTTGAATCTCATCAATAAAATCAATAAATAATGGGTTCCAAAAGAAAGCTAAAATCAAGGTAAAAAACACAGAGTTAAAATAGGATTGTCTGTCTTTCTCTCTCTCTCTCTGATCCTTCAGTGTGTTTCTCTCTCTCCTGTCATCTCTGCTCACTTTCTGGGTCTGCTCAGTAGATGGCGATGCCGGTAAGTGCGGTTAATCAACAATAGCTTTCGTCCCAGCCATCTCTGCCGGTCCTGCCACTAGGATGCCCAAAGCCTGGCCACATTGTGCCACACTCTTAAAAATGCTGGTTCTTTAATGGCATTTTATGGTTCTTTACTGGATTGTGTGGGTCCTTGTAGAACCATTTCTTGACAAAGGACCATTCTGTTCTGGAAAGGGTTTCCTTGCATATGATTTTGGTTCTTTGTACTTTGAAAAACTACCTAAAATGTAGAAAAAAAGAGAAAACCTTAATGTATGCTAGGCTAAATAGCAGGACACTAACAGATTAAGAAACCGCAGTGGCTGCAGATTTTTGTTTCAACCCAACTGCTTAATAAGAAGCACTTATTGCTCTAGAAACACTTCTGCTTCATTTTAGTTGTCTCCCTCATTAAGATTTTGAACCCTTATTGCTTATTTAAGTCTTAAACGACTGCATTCTTGGTTTTTAATTGTTCCTTATTAGCAATAAGATGCAAATGACAAAAGAAACCAGCAGTTATCCATTTTGCTTGTTACCCTTTACACCTGTGTGTATTTATTGTGCACTGGTTTAATTAAATACTTGTAAGGAAAGAGAAGAGAAAAAGTGAAGGATTGAGAATTATCCATCCGTTTTACACTTGAAAGTATTTGGATGATATACTTAGAATGGAAAAAAAATCTAGGATATGAGAATGACTTGACATAGCAGAGTTAAAGCACTAACAAGCCATGATATGTAATTATTGGCAAGGATTGTTTTCTAATTAAGTAACTGGATTGGAACAAACACCTGCAGCCACTGCGGCCCTCCAGGAATGACTTTGCCCACCCCTGCCCTATGGCATCTTTCTGAAGCACCACTCTGGCACCTTATTTTTAAAAGTGCATCACCACTGCTTAGAACATGTGAGATGACCCCTGAAGCCTTTGGCTGTTCCTGCTCCTTCCAATGCTCAACAGAAGTGACCTGCCCCTGGAGTGCTACTCCTCTCACTCCCTGCTTCCTGTCCACCGCACCTGTCAACCTCCCAAATTTTCTCCTTGATCACTCCAAACTTTCATCCTTGATTTTCTCCCTTGTTGTTTCTTTATTTTTCTTATCTCCCTTTATCCTACTCAGGTTCTTGTTATACTTCCTGGGTGTAGGTGCATGCCTTAATAACTTGCAGAGTGTCAATGAGGAATGACTGGGCTGATCACACTTACACGTAAACTAGCAATCCATTAATTTCTCCATTGAGCACCACGTGGCTGCATATGTTCTACTGACGTGCACACACACCTTCAAACCTTGAGATGCACAGTTTTTGTACAATACCTTGCCAATACACACACCTCCAGGACCCCTAACACACTTTGATGAAAGGGACCAAGAATAAGAAGCTATTGTCAGTCAGCAAATACCTGAGTAGTGGTGATGAAGTAGTAATATAATAATGTACAATTTGTTGTACTCTGTATTGTGGGCAACTCTGTCATAAGGGTCAATTTATGTGAGCAAAAATCAAGGAGGCTCAATTGCAATGTGCTTAGGAACAGAAATGCTGCACACTGAAGAATTCAAGAAATATCACCTGGTTTGTTAAATGTAGCTTCCTACTGTTTCATCCTGATGAATATGTCATATGGATAGGATAGGATATGTCACAACTTAAAATTTAATGTTTTGTGTCTACATTGCAGGCAGCAGATGATTTAATGGAGTGAGGTGTATTTTAATGGCACATTGGATCCATGTAGTCATTTGAGTCCAAGCTTTTTTTTTAGGTTAGGAACATATTGGAATCCATCTAGGAACATGACAGTGAACTCAGGTTAATGCACCATCCTCCTGGTCACCAGATCTCAGTTTGGTTTTAAGAAGATTTGGATCAAGCTGCTTGGAGTAGAAAAACATAAATTGCTCTTTCACAACAACTATGGGACTCTTTGAAGGTGACAGCATGCCTGCATTCAATCATCAACACATTTATCAGTCTGTTCTCTAATGTATTTATGCTGTTATGAGAACAATTGAGAGACCCACTCGCTATTAGGTAGATGTATTGTGAGATGCAAATAAACAATATTATTCAGTAAATTTAATGGTAAGAGGCTGCAGACGTCAATGTTGCCATGCCTTCTTTCTTCCTAATCTACAATTTGGGAGGGATCACAGATGCACAATGTCATGCTATGTCTAGATGAGCTGATCAATATTTCTGTAGGAAGCATGCCTATGACATTTGGACTATCTGACTGAGACAAACAGAGAGTCTAGACTGTTCATTGTTTAAAATCTGGTCCATTAAATTAGTGTTGGGCCCCATTTGACCATTCTGACAATTTTAAATATTACAATTAATTTAATTTCTTCCTAGCCATTTTGTTATTGTATTTTTTACTCGGAAATTAAACTTACAGTATTGTCTGGTTTTGACCTATCTCCATCTCTGTGTTCATTGCAGGGAATTCATGAGCCACATGCAGCGTTTTAAAGCTTTCTACTCTACGTTACCCAAGGCATATTGTGAAGGAGATTTGGTGGGAGATAGCTCAACCTGCTGGGATGGAGAAGATGTTGTTGAAAGGTAACAAATTAGTGATCAGCTTGTTTAAACATAGAAACAAGGTTCTACCGGTGAGCAGAATGTTGACCTATCTGCATGACACTGCTTGATCCTTTTTTTTTCTATTTTGGTGTATATTCTTTATGAAATTTACATGTTCTTCACAACTTTCTTCCTCAGTGAATAAACTAAAAGTCAACAGACCTTTTGTGGTCAATATGGAGATAGAAGAATTCACCACCTAGGCCTGTATGCCCAGTAACAAATTGATTAAGACATTAAGTTAAAGGAAATACATAGCTTGTTTTGGTGTATTCTCTTACCCTTTTCACTTAGTAAATCAGAGATGTTAGGTCTCTGAAAAACATGCACATAAGGTTTGAAGTACTTTAAGACATATAATACCTAAAGTTAGATAAAGGTTTGATTCTGTAGTATCATTTTACCTATTTACATTCCACTTATTTACTTGGAATTCTTATTTTTTGATTGCATGGTATTTTTCTAACTATGGACAGGTACCATTAGATAAATTGATTTGTTACAATTGATACAAACGAAAGAGAGAGTTAATAGGGAAGGAAAAAAAATACAGACAAATAGAAATGTTCTTTCAGTCTTGCTTAGGCTTTCAATTGAGATTTTTAACTAAAAAGTAAAGCATACTTTGAGTCCTAAATTTGGCTGGGTTAGTCTTCACTGTTTTAGTAGAATAATTGTAGTGGTGTTCCTCATAGACAGACTCTTGTGTGTTTGAGTACTCCAGATGAAACTCAGCCTCACCACTGCCTTTCTTAAAATTGTGCTATGAGACCATAAGACATTTTTTGGTGAGAACCAGCCATTTAGTTCAACATACTGTACCTTGGTAATTAAACTTGAAATAATTTAAATTTTCTAATTTAAGTTCCAAGGAATTACTTACAATTGTACTAGTGGCCAACTTCTTGTATGTACATGTCTGAAGAACTCATTTGTAAGATCTCTCTTTCTGACTGAGGGTTATTGTGGTAGAAGGCAAAGCAGGTCAGCCCAGACTTTCTTGTCCCCAACTACAGATTGCAGTTCTTCCTAGGGGTTCCCAAGCCTGCAAAGAGATATCATCCCTCCTGCAGGTCCTTGTCTGTTGCAGGGTCTCCACCCAGTGATATGTACCTAGAACAGCTCTAGGTGGAGCTGCTTGGGAGCACCCTTACAGTATGCCAAACCAACCCCAACTGACTCCTCTTGATCCAGAGGAGCAATGACTCTATTCAGAGGCTCTACCAAATCACAGAGCTTCTCATCCTATCACTGATCGCCAGGCCCAGCCACCCTTGCGAAGAAACTTCATCTTTACTGCTTTTACTCACAATCTCATTATTTTTGTTATTACCCACATTTGTTTAAAATGTATTCTTAACTATCTTCCATTCTGGCCTGTATATTCTTGATTTTTAAGTAACAGACGCCATTAACATTTTTATTCAATTTTAGTAATTCAATGATCTCCCCCATTTAATTTCTGTATGTTTAAAATGACATGTTTCTTAAATATTCCACATAGCTTAATCCATGAGATCCTGAAATCAGTTGTGAAACATTTCTCTGTACTTTATCCAGGGCTAATAGTGCCCTTTTTAGAATTCTGAGACCAAAACTGCCCACAATATTTCAGGTGTGGCCTTGCAAGTGTATTTTGCTCCTTAACTACAAAATTTATTGACTTGTAGTTTTGACGTTTAATAATCTCTTATGTGCACTGTCTGGCTGTAAACAGTTGCGAGTCCACTTCGATTCCTAAGAATATTTCATAAGCCACGTTTTCTAGCTAATCAGGCACATTGAAATAAAATAAATACAAATCAGTACATTTTAGGTCACCAATGGTGTGAATGGCAAATGGAGACATAAGAAATAAAATGGGCTTTAAACACTAGCCTGAAAAATAAAGCTAAAAATAAATGTATTCTGGATGTACCCAAAAGAGTTAACTGGTACTTCTGGTCCAATATGTGCAGAATGAGTACCTACCTCAGTCAACTACCTCCTAAAGAGCACATAAGAACCAGCACAATACTTCAAAAGGTAATGTTTAATGCACAAAATAATGCACAGAGATAACTCAAAATTAAAGAGGCCAAATACATAAGAAACCAAGAAACATTTTGTTTAAACAAGGGATGATAAAAAGGTCAAAATGAAGGATTATGGCATTTCTAAGATTAATTTGAAAAGTTTACAGTCTTACTATATTTTGAGGCCTCTATTTCTGGGGGAATATTGCTATCATGACTTCAAACTATGAGTCAGTTAACAATTCCCAGAGTGATGCATTGATGTATCCTGTAACAACTTGGTTGCAATGCCTTTCTTAGTAAGCTGACCTGATCAGTATAATTTGATATCATATCTTTTATTAAGATCTGGCGGGGACTGCCAAAGGAGGATAGGAAATACATATGCCTCATGTTTCAAAAAAGAAAAAGTATTGTATATTTTGCACAGAATAATTATGTGAAATTAACCATTACACCAAGTCTTTCCTAAATTCCTTGCCCACTGTTGTTGTGTAATGGAAACACAAAAGAGTGTGTGAGGCTTGCTAAACATTTCAAAAGCAAGCAGGACTTTCTCTCACCTACCCAGATATGGTTTCAGCCTCAACCACCAGAGGCAGGCTTCGGCCTTCACAAACCCCAAATTAGGAACTGGCTTTTAAACTTTACAAAATGTAATTGTTCCAGCCTATGTACAATGCCCTCTCGTGAGAGGAACTGTTAAATCTCTGGGTAGGTGAGATACACCAGAATAAACCTTATAAATTGAAAAATGTATTTTGTTTTTGATAAAAAAAAAAAAAAATAGGAAAAGGGAAAAAACAAAGGCAAAAAAAACTAGCCCAAAGAGGCAATCCAGAATGAAGAAACCCTAATATGAAATCCAGAAACCAGAACCAAGAACATAATATTAATAATAATAATAATAATAATAATAAATAATAATAATAATAATACATTTTATTTATATAGCACCCTTCCCATGCTCAAGGCGCTTAAAAGCAAATAATAATAAAAGAAAGAAAGACAAGAAGAGAAAATCAAATTGAAAACAATACTCATAATAAACTCCAAACAACTGTCAATGATCCAGTCTTTGACCTTTGACTTTCAGTAAGGAGGACCCAGCCAATGTGATGTCAAGATTACCCTGCCTCCTGAGGTCCCACCCACACAACAGAAGAAATGGCGGAATATTTAAAGACATAGTACACAAAAAACAAATAATAAGAAATTACATAAATATATGAATAATAATAATTCAAAAAGAACAAAATCAACAATAAAACCGAAAATACACCTAATTCAGGAAATTGTTCAAATGCTTGCTTTGTGTATTTGTTGTACATTTTTTGCTTTATTTGTATGTGTGGCTATTTCTTTTGTTCATGATTTCCAGTATCATGCAGTAACATTTTATCTATCTGTATTTAAGTCTTTTTTATATTCCACTGGTTTTATGAGTGATCCCAAAGACATGGGGCACCTGCCAATCATTGCCAGGAACTGCCCTCCACCCTTTAAATCCAGAGGGTCTCCCACAAATCCTACTGGTTCATTTGAAATGCACTTAGGAGTTTTTGGTTAGTTACTAGATTGCTACTGTGCTTATTGTGATTCATTGGATTTTTCGACCTGTTGCTCTGTCTTTTGACCTCTCTTTTGATTTTCGTCTTGGGACTTTGTTCACCTTGAATTTCCTTTGCCAGCAACTCCTTTATTCTCTTTGTGCTCTTCATGGATATAAGGTGTAACAGAGCACTCTGTGAGAATAAAATGTTTCATTTTATAAAGATCCTGTGTTAGCCCTCTTATCGTTTGTTGGTAAATCTCCTCCTGGGCAGGCATTATTGGAAGTTTTTTTTTTGTAACTTTTGGGTCTTTTTAGTGTTTTGGGACTCCTAGTTCTCAACAGAAATAAACCCTGGCTGAAACAAAATAATCCCCTTGCCATGGTACTTTCGAAAAGACAACCTCATTAGATCTTTCCTGAGATTTTCACCTACAAGTTTGTATTGCAGAACTAAAAAGATTGTTTCATCCACCATGAAAACAGTGCTAACTTCATGCACTTCGGCTGTGGTCCTGAGGCTGTCCCCACTCAGTAATGGTCTTTTATCACTGGAAATAGCAGTAATGACACCATATGAGGCAATTGTCACTGGATTACGCCTGAATGTCTATCCTCCTAACAATTGACCCCACAACTATCATACATGCCTCTCAGCCCTGTGATGCCAGTGTTTGCAGCCAATGGGCACGTGTTGGCAATGGGGCATCTAGCAGTTCGTAAACTGAGACTGATCAGTAGGGAAGACAAATGAATTAGATACAAAAGTAAAAAGTGCAAAAACCTGTTAACTATTTATTTACAATACTCAGGAAAGTAAGCAAAGACAAAAAGAAAACACTGTCCCTATGCACAGCAGTTAATGCTGCATAAGTATCTATTCAAGAAAAATTAAAAGCTATGAATAGTTACTTCATGCTGTAATTCACCACAAGCCTGCAAAAGTTGTTTTTATTGCAATAATTCTTTCTAATTATTATCTTTATTATTTGCTATTTAATTTGTATTATTTTATTGCAACACTATTTTGTTTGTTCATTTAAGGCATGTCCCAATATTGGTGACATGTTCATGGCTGTGCTGTTGATAGATTCTGTGTATGTTGTGTGAGCACCAGGGGGTGCCACCAAGCACACACAGACACAACTACACAAAAGCAGTCCTAGGTACAAATAAACATTTTTTTATTTATCTAACAAAACCTTTAACAGGTTTCTTCCTCTTACTACAGCCCAATACAGCACAGCAAAACATACATTTACTTCTCCTTTCTCTTTGACTCCTCCCAGGTGAATGCTGTTCATCTTCTCTCCCGACTCCAACTTACCTGGCTGAGATTGAGAGTCTTCTTTTGTTTATGACCTGGGAGTACTTCCGGTGCTAGGGCATGGCCCATTTGACGCAATTCCAGGTCTACCAGGAGTTTCTGAAAGTAGGGGGCACGAATCACAAGAGCTCCCTTTGGCAGACTTAACGTAATCCAGCAGGGCTGCCCCATGGGACTACTGATCCCTGTATGCCCTGTGGATGTCTGTGTGAATATCCCAACCCAGGGATACTGCCATCTGGTGTACTGGGGGAGAAAATGTTGAACAGTGTTCATCTCCCCTAGTGCTTCGATTGTACTGGACTCCCGGGGGAGTAAGGATCTTTGTGGAAGCCTGGTCAGAATGCCAGTCAATGTGTGCCATCTATTACAGTTGCTAACACATGATGTTACATTGACACTGCAAATTACATCAGCCTGCCATGGCTATTTAAGATGACACACATCATTTATCATCCAGATTTTTGGATTCAAAACAAATTTCATGAAGTAAAGTATTGCCAGAGAGAAGATTTCTTAGTTATGGTAAGGGCTTCTTTATTGCAGTGTTCCTCAACATTTGATTTTGCACTTGCAGTACTGATTTTGCCATTGGATTTCCTGCCTGACTGGACTTGACTACTGCTCCATTTCTGACCCTTGGTTTAGATTTTCATCTCCCAGCCCTAATAATAGGTTTCATTTGTTAGTGAATTTTTGTCAAAACCACGATAACTTGAGGATAACCTGTTACCTGTGAATTATGTTTCCTCCACTTTAACAATTTTCAAAACCTCATAAGCATCTGTCTTCACCTGCGAAGTGCCCTATGCATTAAGCTCTCAGCTAGCATAATTCTACAGAGACTGTTTCCCATCTGCTGTTTGCTCTATTCAAACAACATAAGAATGGAGTTATCTCTCTACATACTCAAGTAAAAACCACAACTGTTTTAGAAGCAAACATATCCCAGACACACATGGAGGCTTAAACAACGTATTGTGATGATGGGGAGCTTTCCATAAACGTTCAGATGGAAAGGATTAAATAATCAAGTGGCAGATATTTCAGGGACATTACTGAAGAGTAGTCACACATACCAAAGGGTAGAAACACTCAATAGAATTGTTTGTCTGAATTCAAGGTAGATTCCTAAATACAGGGTGCATTTTTTTTATTAGGATGTATGAATTTCCTTTATTTTACAAACAATATTTGGCTGTGTTTCAGACTGCTGGGCAATCTTATAGATAGACTGTCATTATTTTGTAGGGGTTTAGCCCTGGATTTCCTTAAATTGTATATTTCTGTTGTATTCTGTGTCCTTTCTTTTAGTTAATATGCCTTGCTTTTGTGTTTTCTTTGTTAATATATTTTTGTTAATGAATCAACTTCTGGTAATCCTTTTTTTTGGTTTAAATATTTTCTCTAGTTTCTATTAATGATGTAATTGTCATATCTATATATATATTTAACTAAGGGCACGCAAGACAGTGAGCTCACGAAAGACAGAGAGTCATGCCCACCAAAGCCCGTCGCCAACTCTAACTAAGGGCAAGCAAGACAGAGAGTGCATGCAAGACAGAGAGCCACGCCCGCCAACTCACAAAACCCCGCCCACCAACTCTAAGACCGTGGGATATGCACGACAGAGCTCCTCCCGCCATCTCTAATCCTACATCCGTGTCGCGTCACTCTCGATCAAGCAGCAATAATTAGCAAACAAACAAAGATAACTGGCAGTAACAGTGTAATATTCACAACTGGTATGCCAGCTTGAAAAGATAAGTTTTGAGGGTAGTTTTAAAATGTGTTATTGAATCGAGCTGATGTATATGAGAGAGAAGAGAATTCCCGAGTTGAGGAGCACAATGAGAGAATGCTCGAGCTCCCATAGCACAGAGTTTGATGTGTGGTACAGAAAGTACAGCTGCAGATGAGAATCTGAGTGAGCGAGAGGATTGTCAGTCTGTAGGAGATCAGTGAGGTTGTGGAGAGCTGTAAATGTTAAGAGCAGGATTTAGTATTGTATTCTGTAGTTAACAGGGAGCCAGTGAAGTTGAGACAGAATAGGTGTAGTGTGTTCAGTGGATTTAGAACAGCAGGTTATTATCTTGGCAGCAGAATTTTGAATAAATTGTAAGAGATGGATGCGTTTTTGTGGGATGACAGATAGAATAGCATTACAATAATCTATATGTGAGGTGACTCGGGCATTAACCAATACTTTAGTACTGTGTTGTGTAAGAACAGGACGAAGTCTAGAAAGGTTTCGGAGATGGAAGAAAACAGTCAGAGAAATGTTACTTATACCGGAGGAATTATTTAATAATAATAATAATTATTATTATTATTTAATAATTGTCATTATAGGTGTATAAATGGATATAAATAATTGCATGTAAACGATTCGCCAAAATCTGTTGTATGTAAACAATACTGTTTAAAACGTTATTGTTTTTTCATCAGAAAACCCGGTTTCCACGTCTACCTCTATTAGTTTAAATGGCACTTTTACCACTCGCAATAGGGCGGACGCGCTGACTTATCGTGTCGACTGGGCAACACAGTGAATGCGGCGTCTATCTGTATATGTCTATGTTTTCCGTAGCCTGCTACAGGAAGGTACTCTCTCGACCATTGGCATTGGTTTCACTCCTTGCTATTTTCGTTATACTGCGACGGTGGTTTCCTAAGCCCTTGTTATACTGAATTCCTTTTCGTTTTCCGTTGCTATTCTTACACCGCCATATGCTACGGCGGGCTTCGGCTAGTTGTTTTTAATGGTGGTTGGTCTGCACCATTCATTGGACTATAAGCAACAAGCACTGTGATTAGGCCTTTCGTAATGAGCGCCTAGAGTCTGTATATACAAGGGTGAGGTACATGAAAACCTTAAATATTTTTGTTTTCATAATATACTGCAGCAAACGTGTAACTACATAATTTTTTTATATAGCTTCTATTATGCTTGATACAAGTCCTCCAGCATTTACAAAAGTGCATAGATTCCTCTAAAGTGCAGTTTTTTGGTCACATGCACATCCACTCATGCTTCACCTGCTGTATCTCTTTATATGACTTGAAAGATTTTCCACCCATTGACTCTTTGAATGGTCCAAAGATGTGGTAATCACTGAGGCCATGGTCTGACAAGTATGGTGGATGTGAAAGAAACTTCAAGTGCAGGTCCTTGATGGTTGCAATTGTTGCACTAGAAGTATGAGGCAGAGCACTGTCATGTTGCAACAAGATACCTCTTCTCTGAAGTCCACATCATTTGGATTTGATTGCGGGTTGAAGATGGTTTATAAGTGGCACTGGTGACACTTTTCAGTGTATATTTCCAGTGGGTTTGCTATCATTATACTGCTGTTCTGAAGTCTTGTAGCTCATCTGCACTGTGCTTCCACCCTCTGAACAATCCTAATGTAATTGCAAATAATGTTATCAAATGACATTACAATAGTACAGTGTTTATATATATATAGTAAAAGAGGCCCGGACACAGACAGACGCTGAGACAGCCAGATGTCCAAACATACGCTTTTATTCTTCTTTTTCTGTACAGCACAAACCACCAACAAACAACTCACTGCTCAGTCCTTTTTCTTATCTCTTATCTTCTGCTGCCTCCACTCCTGTCTTGCAAGCTCCATCCTTTTCCACCCGACTCTGGCTCCCCGAATGAGGTGAGGCGGCCTCTTTTATAATGCACCCGGATGTGCTCCAGGTGCTCCCTGATGACCTTCTTCCAGCACTTCCTGGTGTGGCAGAAGTGCTGCATAGGCACCCTGAAACACTCCGGGTGTACCTGTTTCCTGGTATGGCACAAGTGCTGCATTCCAAGGCTCCATAGTCCTTCAGGCACCCCCTGGCGGTGGCCACAGATCCCCATAGGTTTGATCCTTCCAACTCAGTGGCTTCCACATCATCCAGGATGGGCGCCCTCTTGCGATCTGGGGAAGGAATTGTCCCTGTCCTGGTCCCCTGCTTCTCCAGGCATCCTATATGTATATCACTAAAAAACGGAAAAAGAAGTGTTGGTGCACTTACACTTGGTGATCCCCAGTTAATGTCTAATTTATTGGTTTGGCTTTTGGTTAATATATATATATATATATATATATATATATATATATATATATATATATATATATATATATATATATAATATATATATAAGAGCATCACTTCCGAATGGCTGGAGCGATTTTCATGAAACATGGTAACACATTTCTAATTGGTTGACTAAAAATACTGTAGAGTAAAATCAACCCTAACCCACCCCCTTCTGGGTCTTGTATGCATGTTATCATCCAGTTGGCACTTGGAACGACTACCAGAGGGCAAACTGGAGGTGACTGCCAGCATTCTTTATGTTTGAACACCACTGCACCCCTGTTCTTTTGAAATTAAATAAAGTTGGATGATTACATACATACAAGACTGCAAGACAAGCACATTAGTGAGTCTTCATTGTTTGTTAATTTATGTTTAAAGTTTTTTTTTTTATTATATTTTTCTCAAACAGCTTAAAAAAACAGTTTATTTTCCTTCCGGGCAACGACGGGTATTTCAGCTATGTTAGCTAGTAAGAAAAAAAAAAAATATATTTCGGCATCCTCATCTGGCATCACATACTGTAAGTGTGTATGCTCACTTTTACGGACTGCCATGTTCTCCAAGCTTCTATTCAACAATGACACCAGCTGTCAGTGAAAGAGGCACGGTGACTGCTT
This sequence comes from Polypterus senegalus, assembly GCF_016835505.1. Classification (NCBI taxonomy): domain Eukaryota; kingdom Metazoa; phylum Chordata; class Cladistia; order Polypteriformes; family Polypteridae; genus Polypterus; species Polypterus senegalus. Next base: position 171,347,237 of record NC_053154.1, read on the forward strand.
GTGCTGGCAGAAGTGATATGTTGCTAGGTTGGAAGTGTACATTGATGATGCTGGTGAATCATACAGTAGTTGGTGATGATATGCAGTAAATGTTACCTCAGGTGCATATTGTAGCACAAAAGATGAAGGTTTACTTCTTGATATGTTGTTAAGTTTTTTCATTTTCTTGATTTCACAGACTGCTCTAAATCTTGTCAAGGAACTCAAACCTTCAAACCTCTGCCTTCCATTTAAAATTAAATGAACCTAAGCAGAAAGTGGGCATTTGAATCCCAATCTGTGATTGTCTCTGGCTCCATTCATAATATTTGTACTTCTTTGTTCCTTACATTTTTGAAGACTACAAAATCATAACTGTTGATGTGATGAGAAGCATGAAGTGTGTGTGAGACCCTTAAAAAGATTCACAAACCAGGCCTCAGTAGCCTGTCTAAAGAAAGGCCTCCCCTCAAGCAGCCTTATCCCAAACTCAGGCTTTGGCCTGCCAAGACTGAAAATGGGGAGCTGGCTTTAAAAGTTCAAGAAATACTCTATTTTTTATGAAATACAAAAAAATGCCTCTGGCTTGAGAGACAAGTCCAAAAAAGAATCTTTATAAATAACAAATTTATTTAGGAAATGATCAAAAAAGAAACAAAAAGCAAAAATAAGAAAAAATGATTTTCCTACAAAAGAAATGCAAAGTGAATATATTGTGCCTAAACTAGGATGTAAGAGTTTTGAAAAGGACCGGAAGAGAAAATCTAGTTAGAGATGTGCAAAATTCATTAACCAAATGGTAATTTTAACTGAAATCATAGTCAATGATTAAGAAGAAAGAGAACTTTTAAAGCCAGAAAATACAAAGAAACAATCAAAAAGGAATTCACAGGCCTTCACACTCAGATAATTTAGAACTAAAAAGGGTGACCTTTAAATAGTTTAACTGTTTATGTTATTGTTGTACTGTACCATCCCAATGAATAGTGGGAAATATGACTGAGGTCATGAATGCACAAAATGGATAAATAGCTGCGCCTGTTGTCTAAACAGAATCTCATAAAAAGATAAAGTAAAAAATGTTAAAGTTTTAATAATGACTTTAAGTAGAAAATAAACTGCAGAAATTGATTCCTTGGGTATGAAAACCCCAGAGAAGACCATGATAAGTTTAGAAAGAGTTAAATCATAATAGAACATGTCCAATCAGTGATCCAAATTAAAGCAATCTCAAAAACAAAAGCAAAATGATGGAAGTCTGGGCTCAAATTAATAAAAAAGGAACACATTTTTTAAGGGTGCTTGAATAAAGTTTTTGTGAAGGGCTTTGAGCCTAAAAAAATAATAAAATGTATTATTATTTAAAAGTTGTGGACCTCCTCTTAAATGTCACTTAGAACATTTTTAGCATTTTAGTGATCCCTGACCCCAAACAGACACCTGACCAGTCTAGTTTTCAGTTAAAAAGGTAGTTTATAAAAAAAAAATCAAATAAACAAGGTAAGGTAAAGCAGAAGGATCCAATGACAATTCAAAGTAAAAACATAGTGACACTATGTCCCTCTGGACCTGCCTAAACACCCCTTGCCTTATAGCCTAACTGTTTAATTGTGACCACTCCTTTGTACCACCCAGATTTTATTCTTCTTCACTTTACTTGCCTCTTCTTCCTATCTGCCAGGCGAATGCTTGCCTCTGATCCTCTCCTGACTCCAGGCTTGTCTGGCAGAGGGCACAGAATGACTTATAAAAATTGTCCCAGGCATACTTCTACTCCCACAGAGACTACACTTTCCATGTGCCTTTATGGGTTTGTGACCCCACTGTAGTAGTACACTGAGCATGGGAAAGGTGCTATATAAATACAATGTATTATTATTATTATTATAAATTAGTGGACTGCCTCTTTAAAGTACTTGTTTTAGTAATGTTTAGTATTTTAGTGATCCCTGAACTCAAACTGACACCTCACCAGTCTAGTTTCAGATTAAAAAGGTAGTTTATTAAACAAAAAAAAAATAAAATAAAATAAACAAGGTAAGGTAAAAAAGAAGGAACAATTCAAATTATAAACAAAATTACATTTTGCCCCTCTGGACCTGTCTAAACACCCCTTGCCTCATGCCATGCTGAGACGTGGTATCCTGGCAGCCAGGTAGTAACATTCTGTTTGGGAGGTGTTGTATACTGCCTTGTCATACCCTCCATCCTCTTGTTCTCTCCAACAGTTAATTTCCTACCTTTAACCCAGTGCTTAAAGGGTAGGCTCTGGCTCACTGTGGTACTGTATTAAAATAATCAGTACTGAATTCTTTTTAATTAGGATTTTAAAATTAAAGGAAGGGATTAAGGACATCCACTTGGACCAAGCTTTTATTTGACAAAGCGCTCCGGGAGCTGGCAGCACAGTGTCTAGTACACCATTCAGCCAGACTCAAAATCAGCTTCCCAATTGTTAACTCTGGCAAGACTCTGAATAGATAAACAAGTTATTAAACACTGACATGGCCTAACAATTGATTTTCTACAAAGTTATCTATTACCCTTCACACAGCAATCTAATTTTACGATTGCCTAATTGTATGCTTTAAAGTCTCAGGTATTTAAGGCTCAGGTTTTATATCGATGAATATAAATTAAGACAAAGAATGTTGGTATCCCGTAGAAAGGCCACGTTTGATTCTGATTCCAGAGAATGAATATAGTGCTCACTCATGACAAGAAAACATTTGCTGTTTGCCATCACTGAAAGAAAAAAAACTTAAAACACTCCTGATGTCCATGTGTCTGGCACAAACTATCATAAAGTTTAAAAAACGCCTTCATTAGGTTCGGGTAATAGTTGAATATTTGGGATGGATGGACTTTTGGATTTTCTGCTTGTCTTTTGGATTTTGCTCTCCATCTCGCCTTTGAAATGCTATTTTCTGTGCTACTACCTTTTTGGATTTGACTATCCTCCTTATTTTTGTCTTTAACCTTTTCTTTATGAACTTATTAATTTCCCCATGCAATTAAAGTTTACAGTATCTGATCTAATCTAAAATAGTCTGTTACTGTATTACTTACAATACTTCTGTGACCTGGAATTTGGCATAAGGTCACAATCTGTCTTGTATTTGTAAAAGGTGACTTAAGGAGATGGAATCCATCTGTAAAAATTTCTGATCCAATACCCCCAATATTTGGGAGGCCACCAGCCAAACTAGGCAAGCCAGGAAAATAGCTATTAAACTAACAGAAACTGCATTACTTATGACTGTCCATGGTTCTCTTTATAACCTTCAGAATTTGGATGTCTGTGCATTAATCCTAGTTAAGGGGTGGAGGTCAACTTTTGAAATCCACACTGACCAATGGTTCTATAGCTCAGTAGACATTAATTATATAATACAGCAAGATCAAAGCCTCGCCATGTATAATGTGGGATCGCCTACTGCCAACTATCAAATTAGGGCCATCAGAATGGCATTGTGCCAATTGGACTCCATGTCTTAAACTGGTGCCCCTAATGAGTCTTCTTTAAAGACCTTGATGTTACTTGCTTATCCACACAGGATGCTTTATTACACACATTTTACCTCTTCCAGCTTCTCCTCCTTTGCCGTGCCATCTTTGCTATGCATCTGCCAGTCAGTAAGAAACAATATATGGGCACTTTACATCTAACAGCAGAAAGGGGCTTTTAGAGGTTAGAAATGCTTTAGATTTTTGTACAGTTATGACAGTCTATTTGATAACCACAAAGACATCTGGAATCCATTTTCCATCAGGCTGAGAAGCATTCTTTCAGAAGGCTGGATGAGCACTGATGTGAAAGTCTTAGCTGCGACACACAGGCTTGTGTTAAGAACCTGATTCACATCCATTCATTGCACCTCTCCAAATTCTCTTCTCTCACTGCTACCGTAGCATGCACCTTATGTTTGCTCTGTTCAGTCAGTAACTGAATGCTAAAAATAATTTCAACAACTGAACCTCTTTTTCTTTTCTTAGCGATTTCCAAAGGAAAACTGCTCTGTTGATTATATTTCTCAGCTTTTTTCATCTGTTTTTTTCCCATTTCCCGGCAATCATTATTTACTCGTTTATGTTTGTTTATAGTAATTACTGCTTGGTAGGGGAAACTCTAAATCTTTACTGTCACATAAATAGAGAAAAACAATATTGAGTCATTAAAATTAGACAAAATTGTTTCTGCGTGGTTTTAATCTTGCTGTACGCTTGGTCCTCATATATCTTTTTTACTAGTCCCATAATTGCAATGTTTTCTTCGCTGTCTCTTCCCTTTTTTTTTTAGGAATGTTTGGGTTTTGGCAGTTGCAATGCTGTCATTTTGGCAAAAATTGTTTCCTCCCAGCAATTTGTATAGCCTGTCACCAATATTACTCTCCTATTTCACATTTCATTTGACCAAAGTTTGCAGCTCCTGCATTGTTTGCCAAGCCTCTCAGATTTGTCAAGAAGAAATCAATAAGATACTGTCTGTGCGTATAATACACTATGTCACATGCATGCTGCTTCATTGTAGAAACTGGAGAGCTAGAGTTTGAAAATATCTTGTCTTGGGCTACAAGAAAGGTCAACAGTAGTGATTTCTGGGCCTTGGTTTTGTTCTTATGCATAATTCATTCCCTTTTTAAAATTATAATCATATCCCTTTCCAATAACAGTTCGAATTTTGGGGAGTGTGTGGGAAAAAAGAAAGCAAGGGAGAATGAGAAGGAAAAACAATCTTTGGATTGCTTTTCCGATTCAACCCGGCCGTCCGGTCAGATTATTTTCTTAACCTGTGCTATTGACCTCTCCTCAGCTGTATTTTTTCAAAAAGTATAAAACTGCTTAGCTGCTCAGGAAAAAAAAAAAAAGTTACTTTTACTCTAGGTCGCCCTCTTGTGGAAATAAATAATTTTTTTGTCTGTTTGCTCTGAAATCAACTTGAAAAACCAACTGATCTGAGTTGTCTGCAGCTGCATAAACATTTACTTAGTCACTGCTTTTCAGTTATCAAGTTTAAATGTAGCAGTTTACCAAAAAGTATATTAACAGTATTGCAGTATGAATTTTTATATATAAATCATACAGTGACGTGGGTCCCAATCCTACACCGGGTTGTTACCCATGTGGATTTAGCATGTTCCCCTTGTGTCTGCATTAGTTTTATTTCAGGAAGATACTCCAGTCCCATTCCGCCCTCAATTATATGTTATGCTGCGTGTTTCAGAATTCCATCCACTACAGAAATATACCACTGCCCCAGCATTCTGAACAATGCTTGATAGTGTTGTGCAATATTTTTCCCTGTCTCTAAATCAATGCTTTTTTATAATAAATACACACTAAAGAAAGTTCCATATATAACAAGTCTCTTCTTCATTCTCTTTAAAGTCTGTTTAACAATGGATGTTGCTGTCCTGCTTCCCCTAGGATCCGCAGCCTCTTATCTCAACTTCACAATCTGTCTCTTGATACCCACTCACCCTACCATAGGAAGGGACTTTCCCTCTTCCTTTTGATTTTCCTTATAGCACTTCTTTGGGTCAGTCAGAAATAATCCTGGGGTCGACTGGCCACTTCTTTGGCCACCAAGCGGTGTTGTCTCCTGGTGACAACTTGGAACATTAGCTCTCTTTTGTGGAGTACTCTTACAATTCCAAATTATATTTGTAAAACGTTCTTTACTGAGTGCAGCCACAGATTGCTGTGAGCAATTCTCAGTTAAAGTATACATTTTACTAATTAGTAAATACAGAACTAGTACTTCTAAATACAGGATTGGTAAATCACACAAAGAAAAAGGTAGAAACTGATCAATTAATTAATAGACAGATATTGTTGATCAGCAAAATTTGCCAAAGTGTTTTTGCAGCAAATTATTCACCGGTGATCTTGTTCGCAGAATATTTTCCTGGAAATTTTCCAGGCGGCTGGGCAAAGCAAACATTTTTTCCATGCACCCTATGATGCTTTGTGAATCCAGTGTGACATCACAGAGCTGTAGCACATCTTTCATACATGCCTACTGTAAGATTGTTAATGAGTTGGCCATAGCTGAGTCACAAGCTCAAAAGGGAAAAAAAAATGTTTCAGCCACTGAAATGTGCTAAACCCCCCTTTCCACCGAAGCACTTGATAGTGTTGTTCCACTTGCGGTTGTTTCAACCCATAGGGCTCTTCGATTGCTGTATGTGTATTGTCAGTCATCTTAAAAAGGTATAAATGGGTCCCAAGCTACAAAGGTTGTGAAAAACTGCCAGATTTCCATGTGTTTAAAAAAATAGAATACTGCCTCCAGATAAATAACATTGATCCTGGTATGCCCTTCACCACATGGGTAATTATGCATGCAAATTATCCATGTGACCAGCAACCAACTCAAAATGAGCCTCATCCATCAGAAAACAGAAGGCATGCTTCAAAATAATAAAAACAAAAGATGTATTACTATTTACAAGGTGTTTTTTTCTTCTTGATGGAAGAAGAAAGTGCAAAGGATCTGCAAAGATACATGGGAAACAAAAAAGATGTTCCTCCTTTGTCAGGAACAATGGAACAAGCCAGTCCTTCGCCACCGCTTCGTGCCATGGACAATGCAAGCCCCAAGATAGGAACTCTGTGAGCACAATGATCTATATTTACAGCGGTGAAGTACTGCCTTAAAATTTTTATTAAGAAGAAAATTAAACCTGTTTAAACTGAGGGAAAATATACCAATAATTATTTGTTAAGGATCTCTTTGTATACCACATTGTGAGTTCGGCCCTCCGGTTGTAATATGACCAAGCTGTGCGCTGAGCTTACTCTTGAGCATGCAATGTACAGTTGGCCATGTGAACAGTAATCTTGTTTCAGATCTCACAGCTTGGATTGCTGCTGTCATAATCGGTTTGAGTTTCATGGTTTGTTTTAATTACGACAGTATTTGTAGGACTTATGTTGAAGTGACATTCAGCATCTGTCAAGCGTTGTAAGTATACAACCAGTTTCACTGATAACTTCGCATCCAGCTTTTGAGAGTTTAAACATTCATAAACATTAAAGTGTCCACTACTGAAATTGTCACCTGTGAATCTAAGATGTTTAAGAGGCATTGGCGTTTTTGAAAGGTGTAAAATATTTGGCCATTTCGGTACACTTGAAAGCGACAACCGAACAATTCAGTGGCAGCCATCAACTCACATGCAGAACCATAGGTTACGGGCTTAAGCATTTCACTCTTATAGTGCTCCTGTGTAGTATAATTATGTCCTGTATCGTCATCAGTCCACACCTTGAACCTGTCCCAGTCATTCAATACATAAGACACAATGTTCCTGCGGATATCAAGAGTGAGCCTGATATGGCCGTGCAATATGTAACAAAGAGAATGGAAAAGGTAGGTGCCATCTCCAGGCATGGAAACCACTCGGTAAGTGACAGTTCTTTGATCGATGGTGATCACCTCAATAGACATGTTAATGGGGGTACGGTTGGAATGATAAAGGAAATGGGTACCTGAACAATGTAAAGTAAGTCTAAAATACCCACACAATAACTATAATCGTAATAAATGAACAATAAAACAGCGGAGAAGCTGTGGATTAAATTAAAAGGCTGTAGTTATCAGCAGGGAGATGTGAATCCTGTGGCGATGCAAGGAAGGGAATGTAGAGACTGGAGCGATGGATGGCCTTATATAGGCAGGCAGCCAACAATGTGGGAGGTGTTGGGATCGGGGATCCAATGGCGCCTCACACGGTGACCGAGCAGCAGGCTATGGACGTATATATGTACGTAAGTAGGATTCAGTTAGCATTGTGAATCCGCATACCAAATTTCTTGAAGATAGGCCCATAAGTAACAAAGACCATTGGAAAGTTCAATATAGCGGCTGACAGTGGCGTCATACCACTGAAATAAGTACGTACATTGGTTTCGGTTAGCGCAGGGAAGCCGCCTTCCAAATTTCATGAAGATGGGGCCATAAATAAGAAAGTTCAACATGGCAGACATTGTCAACCTTTATGACCGTTACGCGTAGAATTTCGAAATGAAACCCACTTAAGTTTTGTAAGTAAGCTGTAAGGAATAAGCCTGCCAAATACACGGGAAGTTGGCGAATTAGTGATGAGTGAGTGAGTGAATGAGTGAGTCAGTCAGTGAGGGCTTTGCCTTTTATTAGTATAGATTGCTAATTTGTGGCTGTTTGTTGTAGTTTGTTTGTGATATTCATTCCGTTTGTGTCTTCTGTTGTTTGAGGCATGGTGGCACGGTGGTATACTCTCCTGTACTTTCCCATTCCATCCCCAGGTTTCTTTTTTCTTTTTTTTTTTAAGTAAAAGTTGCACCACAGCATGCTTAAAATAGGCTAGGACTGAACAAGTGTCAAGACAACTGTTTTTAATGTCCAAACTTCTAGGCCCAAGCACTTTAAATCCATCTTTAAGAAGAAAAGAGGTAACTATATCTAGAGTCTAAGTTGTGAGTTTAATTTGACACAGACAGAGAGACACAGACTCAAACTGATGAAAAACATCTGATCATCGAAGAGGGGCAGAAGGGAAAACTGTTACTTTTTAGCCTTGTATTTCCTGCAGATCACTGATTGGTGAATACTCTCTCTTCATGCAACTCTCTCTCAAAAAAGATTTTGTTTCCACCAGGGGCAGAAGGGGCATCAGGTCATCAACAGAGGGTGAAATGTGGTGTTTTAGTTACGATAATTCGAATTGAAAAAAGAAGAAGAATTTAATTTCATAGATTTGAGATTTTCTCCGGAATGCTTCCACCATTTATTATCCCTGAAAAAAAGAAGAAGCCTCCATGGCAGGAAAACTGTTCTTTTTAGCCCTGTATTTCCTCCAAATCACTGATTGGTGAATAATGTATGTTCATGCAACTCTCTCTCAAAAAAGATTTTTGTTCCTTCCTTGAACAAAAGAAATTAATTGATAAACACTCACAGAAACATGCTTTAAGTCAATCCTACACAAGTGGCTTCCTATAACTTTGTTAATGTTGGGTTTCTTCTTATTTAAATGAAAGTGATACATCTTCATTTAAGGTTAGGTGAATAAAATTGAGGAAACTGAAACTAATCTATAAATTCAGACAGTAATGAGAGAGGAAATCAAAACATGAGTAGATGGCACAAGGTGGAAAGCCTGTTCTTCAGTCATTTCAAATCATTTAGCATAGTCTAGGCTGACACATAAAATTCTAAAGAAAGGACATTTTTGAGTATGCCGGGCTAATGGTAAATTAGGTGCTTTTCAAACCTGGATGACTTCTTGCAGGTCACCAAGGCATAGAGATGTTTATTTGTCTTTATCCACTAAACAAATTGTGTAGTTTGCTGCCAAGGGAAGAGATTTTACTGATAGCCAGGATACTTTAAATGGTAGGTTTGCTCTGTTAATAAGAGGTGGGCTATTACCTGAATTGACATGAACTTTGTATGTTAGCTGGAAACACTGCTTGTGACCAGTGGCATAGTAATGCACAGGGCTAGGGAAAATTTAGGGAATGAGATATGTTGAATCACCACAATGTCTTAACTACTGTTTTCTGTCTCACACTGTGCTGTGGCCTATTATGTGGTAAACCACAAGGGAAGAGCGGGATGAAAATGTCATTAGTGAATTTTGTGTTATGTCTTTTCATCCATCCATACACCCATTATCCAACCCACTATATCCTAACTACAGGGTTACGGGGTCTCCTGGAGCAAATCCCAGCCAACACAGGGTGCAAGGCAGGAAACAAACCCCAGGCAGGGTGCCAACCCGCCGCAGGGCACACACACCCCAAGCACAATTTAGAATTGCCAATGCACCTAACCTGCATGTCTTTGGACTGTGGGAGGAAACCTGAGTACCCGGAGGAAACCCACACAGACACAGGGAGAACATACAAACTCCACGCAGGTTTGCTTCCCGGGTCTCCTAACTGCGAGGCAGCAGTGCTACCCACTGCACCACCATGCCGCCCTATGTCCTTTCAATAAAATAAAATAAAAAAATGGAAGTACACTGAAGGGCTAGCTGTCTTGTCATTCATCAGAGTTACTGCTTTTGAGCAGTTTCGTTATTGTAATTTACACCCAATGGGAAGGTCAACAATGCAGACACCTTCAAGAACTCACAATATAAGTTGATAAATTTGTAAAATAATAAATTAAAATCAGAAATCCAAAATACAATAATTAAAGTTCCAAAATATAAAGAATTAAACTAACAATAACTAAGAGAAATACCCATCAAACACCAAACTAAGAAAAAGACGACAAGATAGTAAAATATTCAAAGAAGGAAAGAACAAATAAGAGTTACCAAAAATGAAAAGGGCAATCCAAGAGCAAAATCCAATAGTCAAGTTAAATCCATCACAAACCAAAAAGATCCTAAACAAAATCTCAAAGGGACAAGTTAAATCTTTTGATGAAATACAGTATAATAAAGGCCAAAAAGGGGCCCCAAAACACAGCTGTCTAAGCAAGCCATTTGCAAGGGGTATATAGGTGTCTTATATCGGAATGGTAGTTGCAAACCTAATGATTGCAGTTCCTGAGACCTCTTAAGCCATAATAGGGACTTTCCCCTAAAGACACAGAACACAAGTGAAGTTTTTACAAGATGTTTTGACTCTTGAGATTATTGTGAACAAAAAGGACCCAGAGATAAAAATGTGAGCTAAAAATTGTAGTTGAGGTCAGGAAGAGGATTGTTACTGTGAAGGATAAAGATTGTGTTGCCAACACCAAAACGTAATAACTGAATTAAAAGTCAAAGTCAAAAAACCTAACGCACGGACCTGCTTGAATAAGAAGCTAACTATCAGTAAGAGGTTTTTCAAAGAATTGAAAGAGTATTCATTAAGGGATAGCAAAAACAGTTCAATCCTGCCATATTTATTTCACTTCCAGTGACATTAGAAATGCAGCCAAACTGGTCATGTGATTTCATTTGAAGTATTGTGTAAAGAATAAGGACAGAAATTAAAAAATATTAAACTTTGTCTAAATTAGTTTAAATTAAAAATAAAATTCAAATCAATGATCAAGAACCGAAAAAAAAATAGATGCATAACATAAACTGAATGAAAAATAAAAAATAACAAGTACATAGAAAAGTGTAAAAACAGAGGTGATGTGCAACAGCAATCCTAACATCAGCTAATAAGTTAAGCAATTTACTTGAAAAAATGTCTCTAAAATATGAAGATATGTCTTCAAACAGAAAATGCACAAAAGACAATTGATTCTTTCCATACATTTATTTTTATGTATTTTATCACTTATCGATTGATCAATTGCTTGATTTTGTCTTGTGAGTCTGTATCCTTGTTTTTTATGTTTCTGCCTATGTATGCATCTGACTCTCCCTATGGGATTAATGAAGTTTATCCAACCTAATCTAATACCATCACTGTGCAAGAACCTCACCAAAATGCAAACTCATACAACAGTGAGTGAAAAACAGCATTATTTGTCCCTCAAATTAGAATAAGGGTCTTCCTGAAGTGGCTACTTGAGTTTTAACACCAAGTGCTTATTTTGAAACAGGTTCATTTTATTTTAATCTTCCTCCATAAGGAAAGAAAAGAAGTTGGTTAAAACAAATTCCCCTTTTGTACAGTTCCTGATTGTCAACTTATAATGTCATGAAGACAAATATTTATAGTTGATGTTTGTACTGGTGTTATTAATGAACTTGTTAAAGATCTTCACTATCAATATGCATCATACAAGAACCAGAATATCATTACACATTTATTTTTTTAATGATCCTCAAACCGACAGTGAAATTTTGCTGTGGAAAATCTGTTTTCAGTCTGGAAATGTATCAACAATGTCATAATGACACCATGGCTACTGACTGCTGTCAGCCATGTCATTTTGCAGATGTCAAGCCTGTACTTGAAACTTTACATTCTTTTTTGAACATTCACAGTCACCGTTGGCAGTTACTTTATTTTGTGCAATAATCCCTCTTTTTGTGTACAGTGCAATTAGAAGTGTAATGAACTTGATGACACTGGATGACATGTTTTCAAAATTTCCATTATAAGCCCTATCAGAGTGTGGGAAATCTTCATGTAGGGTGGTGGTGGTGGTGGTGACTTTTTCATTGTTGATTCATAAATGTAATGGACTGATTAAAAAGTCCTATGACTTTATTTAATGCAGACTGTAATACAGGGACACTGAGCCAAGGAGTCATATTCCTACACAACATTCAAAAGTTTGGAATCAACCAGACATTTTCATGTTTTTGATAGAAATTGATATCTTTTGAGCAAAGGTACCATTAAATTGTTTTTAAAAATATAGCTAAGACATTACAAGTGGCTCTAATGGCTATTTTCGCTTGAAATGACTGATTACTAATTTATTATTCACATATCACCACCAATTCCCAATTTCAGCAGCCATTATTCTAGTGCCCTAATACTGAACTCTTATATCTCACCCTTAATGCACTTATTTATTTTGATTTGTATACTATATTAATCCTTGAGGGGAAATTGTCTTTTTTGCATGATTGTTGTGGGAGTCAGAGCACAGGTTCAGCGGCCCTGAAGCAATTTTCAGGTTAAGGGAATTGCTCAAGAGCCCAAAAGAGTAGGATCCCTTCTGGCAGTAACAGGACTTAATCTGGCAATCTTCCAGCTACCAGCACAGATCCTTAACCTCAGGGCCACCACTGCACCATGTGCCATGTTTAAATGCTAATTGGTCATTAAAGAAAACTTCATAATTACATTAGCACAATTGATATCTGTTAATCAATAAAGCAAGTAATTTGTCTTTGTTTGGTCTGCAAAGTACTGGCATTTCTAAAGTACAATTCTGGGTTCAAAAATGTCCAAAATAAAACACCTTTCTCTAGAAACATGTCAGTCTATTGTGGTTGTGCTAAATAAAGCTTATTCTATATGAAAGATTTTCAAGAAACTGAACATTTCACGCAAAAGTGTTCACTTCTGTCTTGACTGCAAACTGGACCTAACCAGGATAGAAAAGGAAGCAGAAGATACACAACTGAATACGTGGATAAGGATATCACAGTGTGTACTTTGAGAAACAGACACCTTACTGGGCCAATACAAGTCCACAGTTGCCTCATTCTTTAAATACATGGCAAATACCAGTGTCGCCGCAATAGTGAAAAGAAAAATCCAGGATGCTGGCCTTAGAGGCAGAGTTTTAAAAAAAAGCCATATTTGCAACTGGCAAGTGAAAAGAAAACATCAAATGGGTCAAAGGTTTAAAATCACCCAGAAATCCACTGTCCAATGTCTTTTTCTTTCTTTGGTTTATTTTAATCTATTCTTTTCACTGCTGCAGATTTCTCTGAGATTTAGTGGGTACTATTTAAGGAAGCAGTCAACACTTGCAAGACTGTTGAAGCTGAAAGTAAATGGACAAAAACTCAAGTTACAAAAAAAAAAAAGGTAATAATTCACCACGGTGTCACAGAGTACAGTGAAATCCTTACTTGCATGTTTGAGCAACATCCAGCACATCACCAATTGCCAGCACCATAAGCGAGAATCTATCCAATTGCAGAACTTAACTTGACTTAATACAATAGAAAACACAAATCAGCATACCTGATAAATCTACATTACACTTGTGTTTTAGATAATTTTATTTATGTGTAGTTGCAAATTCACTTTTTGTTCAGATTAGTTTTAAATATCTATCTATCTATTGTGGCAGTTGGGGGCGCTAGTGCTCCCTTGAACCCTCAGGTACAACTCCAGACACCAGGTAAAAGTCCAAGACTCTTTATTTTGATTCACAGTGCACCAAGCACCTTCCACACTACTCATATAATAAATCAATTCAGCACAACACTATAATCACTACTCCTCGCCCAGACACTTTGCTCCTCTCCATCCCAGCTCAGCTCAGTGTCTGGACTGATGCACCGTCCTTTTATAGCCCCTGACCCGGAGGTGTTTCTGTCCCATCAGTCCATAGTTTCTAATTCCTTCCGGGTCAGGGCAAACAGTCCTTTTATTCAACCCGGGAGCACGACATTTCTTCCCGTCACGTGACCGTGACGTACTCCCGGGTCATACGGCATCACAAGACCCATAAGCCCCCCCACAGCGACTCCTGGTGGTCCCCAAGGTATCCAGCAGGGCTGTGTATAAACACTACAAAGTCCATAAGGCCCTGCTGGACCTCGGGGCACGATCCTGCTGTCGGGAGAGCTCCTCCTGGTGGCCTGGGGGTGCGGACCGGCATGGGAAACCGGCAGTCCTCCACACTATCTATCTATCTATCTATCTATCTATCTATCTATCTATCTATCTATCTATCTATCTATCTATCCTTCAAAACCCTCTTACCTAAGCCAAGGATTATAGTGGCTGTTTCAGATTGAACAACATTGAGTGCCAGACAGGAACCAACCCTGTAAAGTGTGCCAGTGCATCACAGGGTTCAGGTATACACATGCCAGCACTCACACGGGGCCAGTACTGTACACTGGGAGAAAAAACAGTACATAAAAAGATCATGAAAATGACCCATGTTGCATGTTAGGCAGACATGCAAGTAAGATTTTAACTGTACTCTGTACACTTGACAGTACTACTATTACCAATACTAAGGTTTCCAAACAATCAAAAAACTACAAGTCCTTTAAGATCAGGAAATAAATAACAGCAGAAAGCAATAAATAGTGTTGGCCACTGTTAGCTGATTGGCTCAGTCAAATGTCAATCAAGTTAAATAATTTAGTGCTATTTTTAGTGCCACCTACTTTAGCACTTTTTTTATGCCATCTACTTATGGATTCCAAGAAATAAAAATCAACTTAAAATTTCTCATGGCTTTCTTCCTCAACCCCATTCTAAAATTCCCTCTGCAAAGTGTCCTCAACAGCAATATGGGGTGGATCAGAATCAAGCGCCTTTATGGTTTTTTAAAAGACTGCATTCCAATTTTGTGTGTCTTTCATAAATAATATTGAAGAAACTTTTTTTTTATTTTTTTATAGAGGATTAAGCTTAGGATTTAGAATAGCACAGAGACTGACTAGAGTCTTTCTCTCCTCTGTTGTCAACTGGCAGAGTCTCACCTTAAACAACAGTGGACTGGACTTGTACTGTTAAGATGCTTTTTGTGTAAATTAAGTTGCTTTGTTTACAGTATGCTGAAACTAATCTGTATTTTTATGTGTTTGCATTTTGTAATTTGTAAAAATTGTAACTGAACTTCACCTATGAACTTGTTGCAGCAAATTTGAGTTTGCTGTGCAAAAATAAAATGACCTCACATGACTGGACTGAGATATCTTTGGAGAAGATAGAGAATAATCGTAGCATTAATGCAGCACATTTTCATTTCTATAAACTACTACAGTATATTATACTGTACTAGGCTATACTATACCAGGGGTGGCCACACTTTTTCGGCTTGCGAGCTACTTAAAATGACCAGGTCGAAATGATCTACCTATATTAAAAATACTTTATACATAAAATATATGTTGTCGTACCTTGCATAACTGAACAACCTTTATAGCACAATAACAATTCAATACATTTATGGTCACTACAGTACAGTATTTGGATTTAATAATCGTCATGTGGGAAAAGACTGACTCGCATAAATAAGTTGAGCCGAATAATGCAGTCAAGGAGCTTTTGAGTTCAGCCGAGTGAAAAATGACGGCTGTCCGATTAACTGCGATTTTAGTTCCCTCTTCTTTCTCTTTCTCAGATCGCTTTTTGGAAGGATATCAGTTTCGTAGTTTTTATGAACAGTTCGAAAGTGCCTTTCCACATTTTCCTTCTTTGGAATAGCAATGATAGATTGACAGATCAGACAAACGCACTTCGATTGCGACTTTGTGAGAAAAAAAATCCTCTTCCAATTCCACATCCAGCCCATACCCTCCCCAAACAATTTTTTAATCCCTTCTTTAATCGATATAAATTGGAAGGCTAACTAGATCACAGCCGGAGTTTTGCAGTAGCTCACGCGTTTGATCGTGCGTGCGGGATGACCAGTGCCTTAGAAGAAAGGAGATCTCAGACTGGCCGCCCTGTATGTCAATCAAGTAGAAAAATCCAAAAGGAATCATATATGATAGACTAACGTTTAAAAAAAAATTTTTTTGAATGCAACGCGATCTACCTGCACTACCTTTGCAATCTACCGGTCGATCGCGATCGACGCATTGGACACCCCTACTGTAAACCATAGCAGACTGATCAATCTTTTAGAAGACTTCTTATTCCTTGCAGCAAATGTTTAGCTGATTTCTAGGTTCAATGGGTCAATCATGGACATCTAACTGGAAGGCAGTTGTTTTTGTATACTGTTTGTGACAGTGTGTTAAGCAGTTTGACTTTGGTTACATACTTCATCTAAGGTTATTTGATTTTTAAATTCCTTAAGATTACTTTATTCCAAGAAAGGAGTATGCAGATTGTAAAGTGCTATACTGTGTCTTTAGTGCCAAAAGATGTTACTCCACCTACAGACACAGTTATTTAGACTAATAAAACATTCAGTTAAAATCCAAGACTTACTTTCTGTTAAGGAATTATAGGGTCAGACTTAAAGAAAAACATTTGAGCAAACTAGATAATCTTGCTCTGCACGATTTTGGAGTGTGATCGTTATTGTCAACTCGAAACTCAAAACAGCCTTCTTTGATCATCTTAATAATAAAACATGAGTTAGACTTTATCCAGTTTTGCAGGATTCCAAGAAGCTGATTCACAATATTTTTTCTAGTCCATTGATGTAACTCAGTTTTACTGGATTATCAAAAAGACTACAGACAGACAAAAGTTTGAGCAAAATATTATAGCCAATGTGCTTTTTGGAACTGATTTATTTAGTTTTTAAAAAAAACATCCAACCCTGTCCAAACCCACATCATACGTTCAATGCTTTTAAAGGTCTGTAATCTTTATATACTGTACAGTATCCCATAATAAAATAACACTGTGATAGGCTGGTGCCCTGATTGTTCCTGTCTTGTGTCCGATGATTGTTAGGATTGGCTCCAATGGGCTCATGACCCTGCTGTAGATAAACAGGTTAAGAATACTTATAGATGGATAATAACGCAGCATAACATTTTGTAATCTGCTGAGTCCAGTTTAGGATTGTTGTGGGGATAAAGCCTTTCACATCAGCATCCATCCATTTTCTCGACCAGAACAGAATCTTAGGGCAACTGTAGCTTATTCAAGCAGACACAA
This sequence comes from Polypterus senegalus, assembly GCF_016835505.1. Lineage (NCBI taxonomy): Eukaryota > Metazoa > Chordata > Cladistia > Polypteriformes > Polypteridae > Polypterus > Polypterus senegalus. Next base: position 171,364,430 of record NC_053154.1, read on the forward strand.
GACAGGAGCAATCCCTGGACACGACATCAGTCCATCACAGGACCAATCACACAGCGCCAATTAAGAAATGGCCAATTAACCCAACCCATGCGCTTTTGGGGAATGTATAACAAAAAGCAAAGCACAGACAGAATGTGCAAACTCCACGAAGGATATTTGAAGAATATTTTATTTTCTCTATTTAATAGCCTGTAGAATCATTATAACAAAGCTACATCCCAAATGTATTGTAACTAGAGTTAAACACATCAAATTTGAGATCCTGAATTTAGTATTTGTTTGTCAGGTTTTGGAACAATCTTTCATTATGCATTCATCAGGCCACTGTCTTTAAATTTTTAAAATCTTCTTAAAACATACATTCTTATTTTTTCCGTAATGTTTTTAGTTGTTACTTTTTCTTTTTTTTTGTATATTTTTATTTATATACAGTATGTCAGCAGTTTCTAAGCATTGATATAAGTGAAAAATGACACTTTTGTTCCTGTAAAGACCACAGAGCTTTAAATTAAAATGAAATATTTGAAATGGCCACCCTCTTGCTCTCATTAATCTCTATCTTGAACAAGTTTGATAATCCACAATATTCACACAGTTAGACTTTTAGAGTGCATATAATTTAATCTATATACATAAACATTTGTAGAAAACTACTTTAACATGGCCAATGGCCATCATGAATACCTGTTTATACCCTATGATGGAGTGATACCTCACTCACATTTATCTTCTGCTTCATGCCTAACTCTTTAGGCAAAAGTTCTGGCAATAAATCGGTTCAGATTATGAATGGATGAAGGGATGATTGGATCGATGAATTGACTGATAAGACCTTTTGCCATTTTTCAATAATTACATAAGGGACATTTACCCAATATTTATGGGGCGTTAATAAAGTTGTTTACATATTTTATTCCAGCCTTAGACAAGCTTATCTAAATTCTTTTCATGAAATACTGTATCTCAAAATTATGTTTCTCTCTGGTCGCCCCTAATATTTTCATTTGCATGAAAACTGCACTTATCTGTAAGTCCTCACAAACCATTTTGTTAATGCAGTATGAAGTGTGGCCTGGTGAGGAAAGATATGCACAGAGAAAAAGGGCAACTCAGGATAAGTATGAGAGTCAAAAGTTCCTTGGCAGACCGAGAAACATATTGGTTGGCACTGCTAACATAAGTCATAATGCCTGTGTGCAAGAAGGATGCTGCCAAGAAACCATATGCTTTGCATGTCTGCTGCATTCTCTGGAAGTACATCAAACCGGGAACTATAATAAGTAAAAGAGAAGCTGAAGACCTGGACAAAAGCATTTTATCCTTCATCAGGACAGCATTGGGCAGGCGAGCTAGCCATTGGCTGGCAAGCTGGACCTTATGTTAATAATGAGTGACGTGAGAGTAGAAACATCAGTGTTGACACCACCACTGTTAAAGTGCACAGAATTGGACAGGACCACATGCATCATGCCATCCTTTATAAATTTAAGGCAACCTGGATGTTGTATGTATGGCCCAGCCGTTTATAGTTTACAAAAGGATTTGGGAAGCTGTGCCCTTGGGTGCTCCCAGAGGAAACTGGTGTGTGGCCTTGTGACTCTGTGAGATCACCCTTGATCCTGCAAGTGATTCTGGGCTTAGGTAAAAATTACTTTAGGAAAGGTGTATAACTTACTCATTGCTAAGGGCTAGCTGAGTTTAGAGTCTGAAGGTGAGGTGTGGGCAAGCAGTCAACTGATGGGAAGAAGAGAGGCTGGACTCTAGAAAGAAATAATAATAGAAAGAGAGAGACAGAGATGTAAAAACAGTGTTTGGCGCAGGTAGAATGGTAGTTTGAAGTGGGCACTTGGGTGAGCCACCTCACCAGGTAGACAGTGGACTGATCACTGTGAAGTCTCTGTGGGTTTTTGTTTTCCATTTAATTCTGTGCTTTGTATCTCCTTTTTATTAATCTGTTTATTTTGAGATTAGAAAACACATATGTATTTTTAAATTCTGGCTTTTTGGTATTGTTTTTAGTAGAAGGGGCTGTTAGCATGCCTTCAGTAGTTCTAGCAGATGTCATTAAACTGATTCTTGATGTTCACTGCTCCTTTAGTCATTCGCTCTTCCCATACAAGTACTTATGCTCTGTCCTGCTTTTACACATTCATCAGAGATTTTATAGGCCTCTGATTTGTGTACAGTATATTTGTATGGATTGGGAATTATGACAATGTCCTCACTTGATACTTTTTATCAGTGTTTATTACTACTTGGACTTCCCATTTCCGAGTTCTATTTCTAGAACACTGTATTAATCCACAAGGAGAAATTGTCTCTTTGCATGACCTTTGTGGCTTTGCTCTGAAAGTGGACTTAACAATGGGTGGAGGTAAAAACTTATTTTGGGGCATGAGCAAGCGTGCAACAATATAACCACACTAACACAAAAGAAGAATCTTTTTGTAGAGCATAAAAATGTGAATTCCACAGTAAATCAGTTATCTCACTTTTGCAAGGAAGTTATAAACTGTAAAATGTGAGTAATAATTTATTGTTTTTGGAATTATTATAGAAAATGTGTAATATTCTCTTTCAAATAATATACTACATATTGGAACACACTGGAAGTCTAGACATTTAGAGCTCTGGAGCTTGTGGGCAGTCACTTTTGACTGTTCAGAAAATGTATGTCAGCCTTTCACTTTAGCATCAGTTCCTTGTGTATTATTAAAACAGGTTTAATAATTTTTTGTACTATATGGTTAACTTTAAGAAATGATTTGTGCAAAGAGTGCAAAACAATAATCTGATTTAAAGGGTGGAAGTTGAGGATGAATTACTGATAGTGCCCCCTTCTGCTCAGGGATGTATTGCTTACCTTTTTAGAGCTTGGAACATGTTCCCGAAGCTTGCATGCTTGACATTGTTTTTTTTAATAAACTTACGTTTTACCCATTATTTGCACACACTCGTGCATACATGAGTTTTCCCACAATTTTTTTATCATTGGTTTACTTAACCCACTTAGCTCAATTGTAGGGTTTTGGGTATGGCCTGACAGCATTGGGCTAAGAAAGGGCTGGGAAAATCTCAAATGTTACCTTCTATCTTCAATTTACAGAGTATTCCTTGTGGATACAGTGTGTGACAAAAAAAAATCCCAGATGGTTTGGTTTTATTATGAGTTTGTAACATGTGCTTTTTTTCAGGAGTGGGAGAAGACTTCTGTACACTGTTATGCAAATGCTCTTTATCGTTTTGCTCAGATTTTGCCTTCAGGGTATAATAAATTACAATGCTATTGCAACATACAGGATGCTGATCATCTTATGTTTAAAGCTACTGTTTCCTAGTTTACCTTTATTTTTTATTCTGTTTTCTTGAAGTTACACAGACAGAACAGTCGACATTGGATTTGACACACATAAGCCAAACCATGAGACTAAAGTTAAGGTACAGGATCATCTGCTGAACAAGGTCAAGGAGAAGCTGCAACACTTCAACCAGGTGAGGCTCAGACCTGAATGGCCTTATCAGCATGCCTTTGGCTTTACCCTCCAACTGTACTTCTATTGGTAAATAAAATGAAAAAATGTAAGCATTAAGAAAAATACAAAAAAAAAAAAACATTATAAAAGGTGGGACTTAATATAAATAAAGTGAAATGAAAATGATGCAAGCATTAAGAAAAATGCAAAAAAATGATAAAAGGTGGGACTTAAAACAAATACAATATTCCTATAGTTACTCCTATAGAGATTGACTATTAATTAAAGTTTCAAGATTACCAACAAGGAAGCAATGGAGGCCTAAATGCAGAAACTGTCTTTAAATAACCTCAGGGCTTTAGAAAAGGAGGTGACAATATTACCAGCTGAGCCACTTGCTGCTCATTTCTAACATTTGCAGGAAATTAAACCGTAACTATCCTCCAGTGACCCAGTCTTATATTCTGGTTAAGAATATATTTTAAAGGAACACCAGGTGGGCGACACAGTGGTGCAGTGGGTAGCGCTGCTACCTCGCAGTTAGGAGACCCGGGTTCACTTCCCGAGTCCTCCCTGCGTGGAGTTTGCATGTTCTTCCCGTGTCTGCGTGGGTTTCCTCCCACAGTCCAAAGACATGCAGGTTAGGTGCATTGGCAATTCTAAATTGTCCCTAGTGTGTGTGTGCGCACGCCCTGCATGGGATTTGTTTCCTGCCTTGTGCCCTGTGTTGGCTGGGATGGGCTCCAGCAGACCCCTGTGTTAGGATATAGCGGGATGGATGGATGGAACACCAGGTTTGGTTTCTTTCATAATTTTGAATACTTCCATTATGCCTCCTCTCATTTGCTGTTGCTTTAGATGAAGATGTATCTTGTCACAAGAATGGACCGGAGACATAAAAAAGGTTTGGGGCAGCCACCCGTATATTGTTTCCTGGCTGCAAAAATAGGAATGATTGTTGTACAGATGTGTGGAGATCGGAGTCCAGAACAGAACTGACTTTGTGGCCAAAAAATGGTGGCTTTAAAGGCCAGTGGAGGAAATGACATCATCAATTGGGCCAGAACTGAAAGTGGCGTCATCAAGCCCAGAACCGGTAGTAATGTCATCAGTGGTGCTGGAACCGAAAGTGTTGTCATCAGTGGGGCCGAAACTGGAAGTGGCGTCATCAGAGACAGGCAGGATTTCCCATAACTGGTCTGCAGAGAAGTGAGATAAAGAGTTAGTGTATTCCGTGACCCCCTGGTCTGGTGTGGAATTACTCTCATTCAGGCCCTTTAACTGCACCACTTGCACACGTGTGTAACAACCTGTATTGGTCAGTCCCTACAGTACTGGTATATGTCTGACAGCTATTCTTTGGACATTTCTGTTATGGACATTAGTGTTATAATATAGGTGTCTCAACTGCATGCAGAATTGCAGATGTGACTTCACAGACACATTATACTGTACAACCTTCCTAGAGGCAGCTTTGCTGTGCACTAACCTGGCAGTCAGGCTAAAACCACTTCAAATTTCACCATCTTCTTATAGAATGATAGCTACAGTGCCATCTACTGGTAAATTTCACAAAACATAACACTTCCCCTCCAGTTAAAGCAAATAATATATTGTAACTGGAGGACCTGGCCAAAAGTATGCTCAAATTATATCTTTAATGCAGAAAAAAAAAAAAAAGATGTGTACAGGGATAAACCAAAGAGAAAATAAAATAAAATGCTGCTGCCATTCTGCATAGTCCTCTACTGGTCCACCTCAAAGGTACCTCAAAAAGTAATAAAGCATTCCTTTCTTCACCTCCCATCTCTATTTTTCTCACTCTCTCTTTGCTTTTCACACACTACCTTGAGTTTTTTGCGAATTAGCTTACCCCAAAATTATTCTCCAGAATCTAATTTCAATGTACAATTTTTAAATCCCCTCTACGGATCATTTCTAGCAAAATCCCGAAATTAACTTCACGAGTCAGGGATGGCAGTACTTTTGCTGAAGGAAATAGCATAAAAGTCCCTCTAATAACCCAAGTTTCCACTGCTTCTCTGAGCCTTTGGTTGTCATTACAAATCTGGATTTCAAATTTAGCCTCTCTGCTGCAATTTTTCTTATAGGTATACCCTACTGCCTCTCTGAAACTGTTCATTGACCCCCATAGGTTTGTTGTCTTTGCCTCGGAGTTGACCTTGATTTTCCCCAGTGTACTTGGCCAGTTTTTCTGCACAGCCACATGTTGGCCTTAAGATGGCAATCTTCTGCCAGTCCTCCTTGACAACATACACTCTCTAAAGAAACAGTCCAGTGTTCTGGGAGAACATTGCACGTTTCCTCCCAAGTCACACTTCTGTTTCTTCCTTACCGGTAACTTTGCCTCTTACTCTTTGGAGTGTTTTATGATGTTATTAGATCACCTGTGATGTACAACTAACATGAAAGTTACCAATATAACCTTTTTGGTTCTTTTCATAAATGGGAATAAGAAGAAATGTCAAAGCCAGCTATGTAACTGTAATCTGTATCCTCTTACTTGTCTCATTGTCCTTATTGTACCCTGCGTAATCAAACCTTGCTGACTTGGACTGTCATTCATTTTCATTCCTTTACAATGTGTTATTTGTGAACTTAAAGGACCATATCTAGACAAGGAATGATCAATTGAATTTAAGTTCTTACTTAAAAATTATATTTATTTGAATAACAACCAATAGTAGATATAAGCAATACTAAGAATTATATAACATGGGTGGGTCCGTGCACTCTTTATTCAGTTACAGATTTTTCCTAGGTTTTCCAGTTTCTTAGATATTTTATATATCCTTAATCAAAAAGTGAAAAATAAGATTTCTTTCCAAGCTCCATTGAAATGTCCATGGTTGTGTGTCAGAAAAGCATAAAAAAACCAAACAAATGAAATCACACTACACTGCAAACTGAACAGACACACTCCTTCAAAAGCCAATATTCAGCCTACACCAATGTTTACATTGTAGATCTTTATGAAATGCTTACAAAAACAGTTTTAAGTTTTGAAAATGAAGACATATCTCCTCATTTGCTTTGAAAACTAGAAAATTTCATTGACACTGACAAAACTGAACATCACTGAAAACAAACAAAACAGACAGATGGCAGACAAGTTCAAAAAGTAAAAATGTACTGTATATCCTAACCGATTTTACACAGCACTGACAAAGTTCTAATGATCCCACATCAAATAATATTGCTGCTGTGTTCACTACAAACAACGGGCAAACACCACCACAAACAGATTTAGTTATTTACTCCAAACAAGACAAACCCTGATGCCTATCCATTTTAAGCTATCGTGTCAATCCAGTTGTGTATCCTTCATTGATCCCACTTGGTGAACCTGGAGTCCTCTTAATAGACAGCCATCACAGAGAACGTCCACCCTTTCAGCAATAGGTATGTATTATCAACACCCCGTAAGAGCCTTTATTGCTGAACCCCCAAGACATGGTCTTTACATTGTGACGTGTGAGTCCCTATCTTGCACCCCAAAACACAAGGCTGAGTCTCAGTACTTTAGCAAAAACCAGCTTCATTCATTTATTGTATTGGGATCTACCACTCTTCTATACATAGACACAGCAATCAGGCAGGGTCGTGACCAGGTTAATGGCCATGTAATACTGTTTCCCACATTTACAATATTCCTTGCATCACCCATTGATGGCAGGCGCTCACAGTGCGACTGCTGTCTTTTAGGATTTGTTTTCGCAATGAGCTACAACAGTGCTGGGAGCCTGCGGTTGCCCTGGTGACCGATATGCTGTCTTCCACAGACACAGCTATCACCCTTTGGGACACTCTTCGGCGTGTCATCCAGTTGGGGGGAGCCCTCCCCCAGTGACCGATAGGCTGTCTTCCACAGACACTGCGATCGCACTTCGGGATGCTCTTCAGTGTGTCGTCCCACTGGGGGGAGCCCCAAAAGAGTTTAGAAACCTTAAAACATGTTCATAATTCATAATCTATTTTATCATTATATGGGTGGACTTCAGACCTTTCAATTCCTTTTCATTTGATGACTGGAGGTCAATGTGTTTCACTAGTAATTAAAGTAATCTAAAAAGACTAAGTTTTTTGGTTGTTGCCTATGTAGAGTCTGCACATTCTCCCAGTGTCTGCATATCTTTTATCCTTTGATTTTCAGATCTCCTCCCACATCGCAGAGCTGTGTCGGTTAAATTGACTCTAAATTGGTTTAAATGTGTTATGATGAAAAGAACATCTATAACTATTGTGGTGGAGGGCTTGTGCCTCCTCCTGACCGTAAGGGGGCTCCGTCCTGGTTCTGTTGGGGACCACGGGTCGAGGGCATGGAAGCCCAGCCCTGTAGGGGCCCATGGCCACCCCGATGCCGGTTTATCTCGTGGGGTCCCCGGCCGGGACGCCCAGGAGGACGAGAGGAGGGCTTGTGCCTCCTCCTGACCGCGAGGGGGCGTCCGTCCTGGTTCTGTTGGGAACCACGGGTCGAGGGCATGGAAGCCCTACCCTGTAGGGGCCCGTGGTCACCGCCAGGCGGCGCCCCGATGCCGGTTTATCCCGTGTGGTCGCCGGCTGGGGCTGGAGCCCGGCCGGGACGCCTTGGAGGACCAGAGGAGGGCGAGTGCCTCCTCCAGACCGAGTGGGGGCATCCGTCCTGGTTAGGCAGGGGCCTCGGGTACAGGGCATGGAAGCCCAGCCCTGTAGGGACCCGTGGCCACCGCCAGGCGGCGCCCAGGGCCTAATTATCCCGGGAGCCCGGCACTTCCGCCACACCAGGAAGTGTCGGGGGGAAGACTTTATGTGGCGCCCGGAGAGCTGCCAGGAGGACAGCCGACACTTCCGCCATGCTGGGGCGTGGCCAAGGAGCGGATACTGGGAACACCTGGGGCTCATACGGGAGCATTATATAAGGGGCCGCCTCCCTCCAGTCATTGGTGGAAGTCGGGAGGAAGTAGACGGAACTGGAGAGAGAGCACGGGAGGCGGCCAGGAAGGCAAAAGGACCGTGTGGCCTGGATTTGGGGAGATCGATGCAAGAAGGCACTGGGGGTGCACGTGAGAAAACTTTGTAAATAATAGTGTACATAATAAATGGTGTGTGGTGACAATATGATGTCCGTCTGTCTGTGCCAGGGCCAGCGTTCACACTATCCATATATCTTGTCCATTTGGGCTTTGAAATAGAATATAGTAAGCTAGGTTGGGTAGTTCAATCTTCTTCTTTCGGCTGCTCCCGTTAGGGGTTGTCACAGCGGATCATCTACGTTGTGTGCATATTGACTTGGCTAAATTTTACACTGGATGCCCTTCCTGATGTAACCCTCCCCATTTATCTGGGCTTGGGACCGGCACAAAGAAACACACTGGTTCTATACTGAACATAATCAAGTTAATTAATACTCTGTCAAGGTTTATTTAAAGATTACTCACTACATGTGTAATGCATTTTTTTACTGAGGTTTCTGATGATAATAATACATCTGCCTGTTTATAAATGAACTTTAATATTGTTTATACTGTTAAATTTTGGGTGTGCCCAGGACTCTTGTTTACTCTTGTTACGAGCATTACTTCAGTGAAGTGTGTCATTTGTGATAATGCATTTTCTAATGATAGCCTGATGCCTTTACTCACTCAGGCCACCTTTAAGGAATCAAAAACCTAGGCAAACCGATTGCAAATTCCACTTGTTGTTAGGAAACCTTGAGGTATGCAGCAAGTAACTTCTTGTCAGGAGCTTTAATTTACACTTCTAGAATGATGGAATGATGTTATGTTGACAGACTCAACCTGAGAGATCTCAGTGCCACAGGGATTTTATTAATTTTATGTTTTTCAAGGAAAAATGATGTGATGTCAGTCACTACCTGGTCATATAAAGGGAATGAGTCATGGAATGTCAGAACCTAATGATGCAATGGCTCAAAAGACAAACCACATCAGTGGGTAATAAAAACACACAGCTCTGGCACAATCAACCCTTGGAGTATGTCTGCGGAATTTTTTCATGAAAACTAAATTCTGTAATGCATTCTCATAAACATCTCTCATTTTCATTTTAATAATTTGGTAAGACTTTGGCAACCTGTTTTTACAGTAATGGGCACAAGGCAGAGGGCACTCATCCATCATGGATCACACACACTCACACCACAACACTTATTTTGTGGAAAGTCTGAGATTCCCATTAGGCCTGACATGATGTATTTAGGAGAAATTTATGTTTTCTTGAAATCTATATTTTAATGTAATAAAAAAAAAGTATATCATGGCCTGCCATTAATACTCTATACTCAGAATCTGATCACATCTCCCATGCACTCTCTGCCCTTTACCCCATTTCTCTGTTTGGGTTGCCTGGAAACAACAATTAGATGGCAGGCAATTGACAGGGGTGTTATGTGCTTATTGAAGTGTATCAGGGTTGCCTTCTCTCTTAATTATTGAGTCTGTTATGCCCTGTAAGTGTTTGGTCTCACTTAACCTGGGCTACTGTGATTTTTTATGACACTGTATATGTGATTATGGTGTAACATATTTATGTAAAGCAGATTTCTGATAAAATGTTCAAAGCTGGTGGCATACTGGCTCAAGTATTATTAGTGCTACAGATACGTGCCTGGGTTTGGTTCAACGAAAAAACACTGATTGTGTGGAGTATCTTTATATCTAGGTGGGTATTTCCACTGGTTGATCTGCTTTTCCCTTTCAGTCCAAAGTTGTATTGCTTTGCCAGAATGGTGATTTCTGAATTTAACCTGCAGTAGTGAATGATGTTGTGTGCACATGAATGCTCTTGACAGCACTGTCCCACCCAAAGATTGTTCCTTCCTTGGCACCCCATGACATTGAACTGGAAAAAGCATTTTGGGGAGTGCTATGGATTAGCTATTTTAGATCTATTTATCCATTTGTAAAATTGGTTTAGGGTTACAAAGGGTCAGAGCCCATCACGGCAGCTTTGGGGAAAAGGCAGAAAACACCACTAGGCAGGACATCATTCCAAAGTGCACAATTATCCAGTTAATAATTGCTTCACACACCCCCACTGACTCTAGCAAGGCTAAATTAAAGAGAAAGCATTCATGTTATTGGAATGTTTGTGGCATTTTGAAGAACCTTGAGAAACACCCTGTGGAGAACTTGGACACAGACAAATGGAGACCATACAAACTCCACAGACAGCAATATTCCAGGATTCCAAAACGGTTGTTTGGAGCTGTGATACAACAGGCTGATAACTGCACCAGTATGCCACTCTGTATACTTTAGTCAGATATATAACCCATACAAGGATAACTCAAAAGATTTCCACAATAATGTTTTAACTTTTTTATACTGTAGCTTGCACCCTTAGTGGCATATGGATGCCCTTTGCTTGTTTAGCCTGGTATAACCCAAATCTAAACTTATCTAGACAAATGCCCATTTTCTTTTGTGCAATAAAGAAGAACAGTATGCTGTTATCTGTTTTTTGTAGGCTGAAGGTATATCAGGAAAATTGATCCATTTTTGACATTTTGTACAGTATGGAAAAGTTCTGTCCCAGTCAAGTGTGTGAAAATCGATGGGAACTTTCTAGAATGGCTGCATGGCTCTCAAAGATGAAGAATTATCAGATCACAAGCCCATGATAATATTACATGTACCCATGACATGGTTTTCACAAACAGGCATGTGGGTGTTAGAATAAGTGTGCTAATACAGTAAAAGACTATGCTAAAAAATGATACTGAAATGAACTTCATTTGCATAAACCAGCACACCCATTTCCCCTTACAATTACAGTCAGTGCTGTGGTGAAATGAGGGATGCGGTGCTTTAGAATGTATCACTCACTAGAGTATTAATAACAACAAATACCAACAAATAAAAAATGCATCTCAGCTACTTTTAATTTTTCTTCAATTTCAAATTTCAGTCAGATCCATCAAGGCATTTTGGGGTGTATAATATTTCTAATGTGAGGAGTTTTTTACCTCTACATATTGATATACCAAAATACATTTCTTAGTTGATACCTACTTTCAGATTTCATCCTTCTACCTAAACCGGAAATAGTGTTTTTGTTGATGAGTAAGTAAACTATGCAATTTATGTATATGTACATACAGTATATATATATTTGACTTACACTTATAAGGGTAAGTAGGCAGAAGGCAGACTTTTATTATCATATGGGGATGTTTGTTTTAGGATGATAGATAGATAGATAGATAGATAGATAGATAGATAGATAGATAGATAGATAGATAGATAACATTTTATTGACCCCCAAGAAGCACTTGACTCATCTCAATCACTGCTATGCCTTTTCGGTTGGGTCCAGGAGTGGTACTGCTTACCACCGATGAGCCTGGAAGGCAAACCTCAGATGTTTGCGCATAACATAATGCTAATAATAAGTAAAGTTGTTGGCATATAATATTAAAATGATCTATTTGTTTACTATTTCAGCAGCACTGGGTACAAGGCAGGATAGAGCTCACCACTGGAGTAAATTTTGAATCTTTTTTTTTTTTTTCAAAACTATTACACTTATTTTTTTGATTTCTGGAGTAGAAGGAGCACAGAAGGAGACTTTATTCTGTGGTAAAGAAAGAAGAGCAGATTGAGTGCCCATCTGAAATGTATGCTAATATGCATGGAAACAAGTCGTTTACCATCCTAATAAGCTCATTAATCACAAACCTGTATAAAAATGCAGAATAGATGAGCCACTACCAGTAGCTTTCAAGGTTGATGCTTCACTTCACTTTATAGCTCAGCTTCACAAAAATAGCAGTTTGTTGTTCACTGTGGGCAGTGCTTGAAGTTGCTATTGGAGGCATTTCCATGGATGCAGTGGAAACAGAGCAGCCGAGTTGTAATACCTCTGTGCAGAGATGGAAGACCCCCTTTTAAAAGGGTTGCCTAATTCCCTGCCGAAGAAAGTGAAAAATACGAGATTCAGGAAGTCCATGAAGAGATGTGAATGGTATAAAAAAGCAGAACTCATAAATATATTTTAAAAAACCAACATGCTTTAGGAAAATATATACTGTCTTCAACATATCTCATGACATAGTAATTAATGCCATCTATCCACTCATCCATATCCTCCATTTCCTGGGAGTGTTCAGATAGGGCTGGAGGCTGTTTTGGAAATTATGAACACAACACTGACTGAAATGAAACCTTAGTCCTATATTATTTATTAGCAACATGGTTGTGCAGTGGTTAATGCTGCTGCCTCAAGTCTCCAGAGCTCTGGTTTTGAATCCTGATCCAATCATTGCAAATATGGCATTTACAGTATATGGTCTCCTTGTGTACTTGTGAGTTATTGCACTGGGTACTAGGACTTTACTCTGTCATCTCAGACACATAATGCACATACTGGTGAGGTTATTCAGCAGCCCTGTAATAGATTGTCCCTCTTCCCAGCTTTCATTGTTACCTTCTGCCTGATTCCCTGGCCTCAGAGACTCAGAACTGAATGAAGCAGTTTTAATTATATGTGAATGATTTTTTTTTTTACATATTTTGAACATCTCCCTATTTATAATAAAAAAAAATCCTGGGATGAGACGAGACTTTTTAGCCTTGGACGGGATGCGACTTTTTCAGTGAGATACTTTCATGTCCCACAAAATGAGATTTTGTGCCAATAGATTGAACTATGCTCGGGGCCGGAAATAAAAGACAAACAGTAGAAGACAAAGTAGAACATTGTAAAGAATTAAAAAACATTGGAGCGATTCACATGCAGAGCAGGTTAGAGATAACGAAAATACTGAAATTTGAAAGTCTCAAAAAAAAAATGATAGTAAAGATTGCATTAGCTCAAACAAAAGGAAATTATTACTTGGTGAAATAACAGAACAGTGAAAAAAGATTGAATATATTGTTCTAATTTAAACTTTACGTTGGAGACTTGTAGATCATCTAATTCGTGTTTCCATCAGGAAATAGTAGTGTTTCTTCCCAATGATGAGGCGTATCTGGGTGAATTAAAAGATTTGTTGTTTGGTGAAAGTGAAATCCACATACACAAGAGTGGCAGAGACGTGAAGTGGCGGCACATAGCGCAGGCCACAGTTGGCGAGCAAAGCCCATTAATTTTTCACAATCATTACTTACCTGTGCAGATATTTCCTTCAGCTTAGATGAATCCTCCATCCTTTGTACTCCCTGGATTATGATTCAGCTGGCTCCTGCTTATAAGTTAAGTTTTGTGCTTGCCTGACGTTAGCCTCGCAACAAAATATAGAATCATCTCATCATCATCCTTGCCGCTTGTGCTCCTGTCTGGGACATAGACTACCAATCAGCTCTCTTCACCCTTTTCGATCCTGAGCCAGTTTCTCTGGCTGTCCCCATGTTTAGCCAATCCTCCTCATATCTGCCTCCAGGTCATGATGCTAGGTGTTTTTGGTTGACTTCTCTTCCTCTTCCATTATGGGTTCCACTGGTTTTGAAGGATGTTGTTTCAAATGGGCTGCTGTTTATTTCATTGCCACAGGTCTTTGTTGCTGATCTTGTCTGGCAGGTGCATCTTTAGTATCCTTCTGAGGCAGGTGTTGATGAAAACTATCGTGGTGATGAATGTGGGTTTCGGCTCCATAAAGTAAGGCAGTCTTCATAATGGTGTTGAAGACTCTGACCTTGGTGTTGGTGTTGATTTCAGAGGATCTCCAAATGAACGAAAGTCACACTCACCTTGCTGATTTGGGTTCTAACATCTGCATCTGTCCAATCCTGTCTGTTGGTGACACTGCCAAGGTAGATAAAGTTGTCCACCTCTTCTAGAGCCTTTCCTTCCAGCATGATGGGCAGTGCATTGGTTGTATTGACCTTTAGCACCTTACTCTTACCTCTGTTGATGTGGAGGCCCAGATTTGCTGAGGTGTCTGCTATGATACTGATCTTTTCCTGCATATGTTTTTTGGGAATGTTACAGAAGGACCAGGTCATCCACAAAGTTGATGTCATCCAGCTGTGTCCAGAGTGTCCACTGGATGCCATTTTGTTTCTGATCTGTGGATGACTTTATGACCCAATCTATTATCTGCAGGAAGAAGAAGGGCAATAGAAGACAACCTTGCCACACTCCTGTTCGTACTTGAAAGGCATCTTTGAAAGGCTGTCTCTTTTTTCAACAGCTTTTGCAGCACTTAGAACTTGTTGGAGTGAGTGATGTTGAATTCTTCATGTTTGTTGGTGTCCTTCAGCAGGGTGGTATTATATTGCTGTTATTGGCTGGGACCTCCAGGCCAATTCTTTAACTTGAGCTTAAACTGTTCTACAATGAGATGATGCTCTGAAGCAACATCTGCTCCATGCTTGACGCATACTGTACATCCTGAAGAGATCTCCGGGACTTCCTCCCGATGCACACATGGTCAATCTGGTTCTCCATCAACAGGTCTGTTGATGCCCAATTCACCCTGTGTACCCTTCTGGGAAGAAATAAGTTCCCTCCGATGATCAGGTTGCTTGTGGCACATAGGTCTGTGAATTGTCGTTCATCTCACCTAAACCTTGCTGCCCTTTGATCTCATCATAACCCTTGTAGTAGCTGCCAATCTTGGCATTAAAGTCACCCATAACAATGTTTTGCTTGGTTCGGTCTTGGATGATAGTCAGCATTCTCTTGTAGAAATCATCCTTCTCTTCCTCAGCACTGTCATCCATTGGGGTGTAGCACTGGATCACGTACTAATTAATCCTCCTCTTCTTTGTGCAGAAAGAGGCTATCATGATCCATGGGCTGTGTGTCTAGCACCTAAACAGTGCTCCCAATGCTGTCTTGAACAGCATCAGGGCCACAACCTGAGTGTGTGGCTTGTCTTCCTGCTGGTGTCCTGAGAACAGTAGCGACTCTCCAAAGGTGAGCTGTCTCTGGCCGGAACCAGTCTATCTTGACTTGCTGATTCCCAGAATGGTGAGGTTAAATTTTCTCATCTCTGCAGCCACTTGCGTTGTTTTGCTGGTTTCACAAAACTGTTCGTGCATTCCACATTCAGATGGCGGTGGTGGTCCTGGTGGAAATGATGGTTGTCTGGTTGTCAGTTTCATGTTTCCAAAGTATCACAAGCTTGCCCCTTTTTTTGACAGTCAATAAAATGCTGACTGACAGAGTTGGTGCCCATGCACAAGGTTTACAGGTACGGCAAGGTCAGCAGCAGTCTTGAGTATTTTTTTTCCTATTCTGTCATGGCAAGTCAGTCTTATTTATGAGGTCCAAAACACCCACTTTCCTCATTCCTTGTTGCTGCATTATATACACTGTACATCTGGGAGAAAACTCATTGCTTGTTAGCTCTCATCCACACAAATCAAGCCCCTACACTTATAAGACCCTGTTTGATTTTGTAAGGGCAAATTGCAGACTGGTTGGACTGAGTTGGTGTAATGTCAGATTACAGGACTGGCCATCATAGGCACGTGCCATTGACTGGCTCAATTCCCTATGATTATGTAAATGAAATCCACAACTGAAAATCATTGGAAAATTCAAGTGATGTGACTTGTCTGAACAAGATCAAGTGTCTTCTTAAATTGTACATTTTTTTGTCTTTCTTGCACTTACAGTTTACAGTTTATGAGTTTCTAAGGGGACTTGAAATTATATACATTAACACAGTCACAGATTCACCACAGCATTGTTCAGTTGTCTGAACTTTATGTGATGTTTATTCTGTTAGTTTTGATAGAGTACATATTTTGCTTCTTAAAGGAAACCGATGTTAAGAGTCTAACTGGAATAATAAGGCTTCCCTACTTTTCTGCATATTTTTTTATTTATGTCATTATCTGTTTACATAGCACATTTCATAATGAACACCATTTGATGGCTGTGTGTGTGCATCAATCAATGTTTACTTCAAAATGTTGCATTCTACTGCTGAAACAAAAGCTGATACATTAGAAAGTCACGCTTTCAACTGGTGCCCACCCAGACAGTCCAGAATTTAAAGCAGGGATCATTCTTGTACAATAACACACACTCTCGGATTGGCCCATTAACCTAAAGCACATGTCTATGGAAGGTTTAAGACAACTGCACATAAACATGAGTCAAACACCCAAACTGTGCACAGACATAGAACAGGATTCAAAACCTGGGATCTAGAGGCATGAAGCAGCCACACTTACTACTACATAACAATGCCTTTCACTGATGACCATTATAATGAAAAACATGATAACGTTTTCTAGTGTAACATTTGTTATAAAAAAAAAAAAACTGAATTAGAATAGTCACCATATTGTTTTAAAACAGTGGTAGACTTCCATCTCTAGGAAAATTTAAATGGTAGGAATCATTGACAGACAACCACTCAGCAGTGGAAAAAAGAAAAAAAAAACCTTGTAACATAGATTTTTTTTTGTTTTATTCCAGGTAATTCAAGGCAAAGAGATTCAAAAGGTTAGTGAGAAATTAGGAGGAAGTGGTTCAGGACAGAAGTCTTTAGAAGCCAGCGGGGACTGCGATGATGAAGATGGATGCTTTGGATCTGGAGAAGCAGAAATTGTATCTAACAGAAACAGTAAGCTTTTTTCAATTTGCATATTTATTTGTATATATTCTCTTGCATTAAACACATTTTTATACTACCTAGATAATTATAAAGGCAGGTTATTCAAACCTTGAATTTTAGAGACTAAAAGGCAACTTTATGATATACAGTACATTGGTAATATATGTGCTTGATTTTTGTGAGTTTCCCAAAATACTTCTTAATCAGCTGCTTTGCAAGTGAGAATAAAGTACTACTTTGTTAACCCCACCCCGAAGTCACCTAATAAAGCATCATAAGTCAATTAAGAGACAATCAATAGACAATAGTTTCGTTATGTGGTGACATTTTTGGGGTTATAGTAATATGAAGTAAATGTGTGTAAAGTACTATGAGGTAAACATCCATCCATCCATTGTCTAACCCGCTGAATCCGAATAGGGTCACGGGGGTCTGCTGGAGCCAATCCCAGCCAACACAGGGCACAAGGCAGGAACCAATCCTGGGCAGGGTGCCAACCCACCACAGGAGGTAAACATGACATTGTAATTTAATAACCAATTAAGCCAAAGCATATAGCTGAGTGCCAAATTTCCGATTGTTTCTAAAATGTATGCAAAAGAATCAACATACCCAAACTTTAATAGTAGACGAACCCTTCTAAAGAAAGGCTTGTTCATCTTTTAGATGATAACACTGCGTGTTGCTTACTAAAGTACTTCATAGCGAAAAGAAAAATGTGTGGTGAAACAGTGAATAGAATAAATAGGTGCACATAACAGTCTCCCTTTAGTCTGTTTAATGACACAAAGACACCACCAGGCAGAAATTTGTGAATTGCTTATGTAAATATTTAATTTACATCATTTTCTATTTCTTCCTTAATTCTTAAATGAAGATGAGTAAATAAATTTCATTATGTATTAAAAAATTCTCACATTCCTTCAGGCTGTGAATAGTGTTCTTATATCTCAAATGTGTAGGGAATAACTCAAGTACAATGAGATGCAAACAAAGTCTTCTAATTAGAGACCAATGAACAACACAAAATATGATTATTTAAAACTGGTAATTGTGAATGCCTGCCTAGTCTGACGCGCCAGTCCGATATATACACTCTGCTCAAGAAAGAAGGAGTTTTGACATTTTCATAGCACATTCCTTTTTCCTTGTCCTCACTGGGCACGGGATTTCTTGCTCTCACAGATATGTGAAAAACAAGCAGGGGTTCAAAAAAAAGTCCAAAGGTTTTGCCACCGTAACAGAAATTGAAAATTTAGAAAGAAAAATATTGCTCAAAAACCAAAGTAACAAAATAAGACATCAAAAAAGACAAAACTTCAAGGAAATATATATATTTTTATCCAAATATTTGGATCATGTTTTATAGGTGGAACATGACGCCACACGTTACATGATTTGAATCATGTGGCTGGCAATAACCATCGGAGCTATATACAGAATGGTGATGCCAAGGCATTAAAAAATATGCATTCTGTTCCAAAACAGGATTGTGATAAGTTAAAATAA
The DNA here is from genome assembly GCF_016835505.1 of Polypterus senegalus. Lineage (NCBI taxonomy): Eukaryota > Metazoa > Chordata > Cladistia > Polypteriformes > Polypteridae > Polypterus > Polypterus senegalus. Next base: position 171,382,946 of record NC_053154.1, read on the forward strand.
TAAATAATATAATTGTTTTGATTTAAAACAGTATTTAAATACTCCAAAAGCCCCAGAGAATCACAACAACTGCACTACAGTTCCAATTCATCAGGGGCCTCATGTATAAACGGTGCGTACGCACAGAAATGTTGCGTAAGAACTTTTCCACGTTCAAATCGCGATGTATAAAACCTACACTTGGCGTAAAGCCACGCACTTTTCCACGGTACCTCATGCCTTGTCGTACGCAAGTTCTCCGCTCGGTTTTGCAAACTGGCGGCACCCAGCGTCAAAGCAATGGTACTGTTCTTGTGTGATTACTCATTATTTTCATGACGCGGCTTTATAAATACACAGAAACTAACCGCATATTGTTTATTAGTGTAATGCATCTGATTGTAATTAACTCGTAACAATATAATGGTCCAGGGAACAGCCATAGCATTCCAAATACCAGAACTGCTTTAGTGTTGTTACTCTCACTTCTCCTTCTTCTTCTTCTTCTTCTTCTTCTTCTTCTTCTTCTTTCAGCTCCTCCCGTTAGGAGTTGCCACAGCGGATCATCTTTTTCCATATTACTCTCACTGCACGACTCGGAGTATTTATATCACTGTATCTGAGTGTGAATCACAGCAGCAGCTGATCGGAAAGAGAATTATCGGTATACAGCTTTAAGGACACGCTGTCTCAGCCACTGCAAAACGTTTTAAAGCCTTTCCTGTACAGACCTCGCGGTTCAGAAACAGTTTAATCCCAAGAACTTTAAATGCACTCAATCAATTGCTCCTTGTAGAACTGTTTGTACTTATAAGTACAATCACCACACTGTAAACTTGCACTACAGTTATAATATCTCACAACCTGGGCCACTTTATAAAACGCGTATTTACATATGATGACGATATCATTTTTAAGGTGAAATGCAGCAAAATATGTTTGTTAAATTATACACATAAAACTTTAACTGTCATGAAGGATAGAATAATTAAACATGTACTACGAAGATATTTCAATGTTCTTTAAACGTTTTGAAGAATCGGCGCTAAGCTTACAGATGGCTTAACGTCTATTACAGAGCTGATTGTATGGCGATCAGTTACTTGGGGAAAGAAAAGCAAGGACTCTTGGGGCGGCCACGCCAATATATATTGAATATAAAACAGAAAGAGAAAATAACAACACAGCTAAAAACGCAGTGACAAATTTCGACAAAAGATAAATGCTTGTCATGAGCACGAGGCTGCCGTGCAGTGTCCGCAACGGACGTGGCCATCCACCGTGATAAGCTACCTTACTGACATTGGCCGACGAAGGAGCCACCAATTCTTCCTCTGCCCAGTGCCACCACAAGCCTAGAGCCGCCCCTGAGTACTGCTGCAATAAATTATTTCATCGAAGTGAAACACATGTTTAATAATGTGCTTTAGCTCCTATCATCATGAAAATGACATCACGTATACATCTCAGTATTTTAGTTATTCAGAGAGCTGAAATATCATGAATGTAATGGACTCTGTGTCCAGTTGGAGGAAGAGAGCCAGTTTAAGAAGCAAGTAGTGATTCACACACATAGATCACATACGAGTAGAAGATCAAATACAAAACAAAGCATTTAACGTGCTACTTTAATTACGATGTGATTTGAGAAACTGGTTAATTAAACGATTTTAAGATGAAGTTTATAATGTTCTACTAAATGACAAAATAAGCTACGTGATTAAAGTGGAAATGTCGAGATTGAAGTTGACATTTCGTTCTTTTTCCCCATCGTGTGCCTTTTTTCTCTGTACCCTAGTAAACTTTCATATGACACTCAGACAGTGGGCTTACAACTCTTCTTTTCACGGCAACTTTGATATGTGACTTCTTTTTTATTTCCGGCACTGTGCGATTTTGTGAATGTGAGCTTTCAAGTTTCTCCAACACGCTATGTCACTCGATCAACTTCATTTTGTTGATTATACCACGGTTTATTTGAACAAATAGTATGTTTTTCCTTTGCCTCCACTTGGTATTCGCTGAAATTCTTATATTTTCCCCGTGTTTTTCCCATTGTCTTTTCACAGAAGGCTGCGCTTAAGGGCGATTTATATTGATTTGCATATTCAAATAGGCGTAATTCTGGGAGGATTTGGGGCGTTACATAATGCGCGTGCACGAGCGTTAGTTTTCACGCTGATCGGGATTTATGTAACGGAAGAACGTGGAAGTTGGAGTACGCACAGATTCCTGCATCTGGATTTTTCTGTGCGTAAACACATTTCGGCTTTTGTGTTTACGCCATGTTATAGTGCGAGTTCTACGCACGGCGTTATACATGAGGCCCCAGGTCTTTCTAGGTTGCGCACTGATATGATAAGAGGTACATACAAGCAATACACTGGAATAACCAAATTAAAATTTTAGAAACTCAGTCTGTACAGAAGAGTAGATGAATATCTAGATATGCCTCTATCGGTTTTCAGTAAATATAAATCTGGAGATGTCATGACCAGGGAATTACTATGGTGCTTTAGTTAGCCCTGCTGCCTTATAGCTTTAAGAGACTTGGCTTTAAATCCCCATTCAGCCACTGTCTGTGTGAAGACTGCATGTTGTCCATGTATTTGCCTGAATTTTTCTCTAGAAGCCCACTCGCTTGCAGGTAGGAAGACAGGCTTCAGAGGGAGAAAGGCAGAGTCAGAATCAAGAGATCTTATAAGGACTGCTTTCTGGGGTACTTTCCAGAGGTCAGGATTGTAAAACCGATCTATCAGACAGGGAGGATTTCAAAGTCCATTTAGGGAGCTTCAGAGAGTCAGCAGCAAGGCATTGTATCTGTTTACATTTATTTTATTATATTTGCCTTGTAACTCATGTTTTTTGCATTTTTGTGGGTTATTTTTTTTGATGAAAGCACCATTTTGTTCAGCTTTTGCATTCTTAGACTTTAGTTTGTGCTCAAAGTGCTACTTCCTGTGTGGCTGATTTAATCGTTAATTTCATGCCATCATCACATGCCGTTTTGTTTTTGGTTTTTCAGTGGAAATTACTATTTTGTATATTGTTTTTCATTGATACCACAATACCGTTTAGAGTGACAATGCCCATTGCTAATTACACTTCCTAAAGGCGTATGAGAGGTGATATTGTCACATATTTTGTTGTCCTGGATTTAGCTTAGTTGGTCTCCTTTGGACATTTTCTAGCACTGCCACGTCTTTTTGTGTAGCCTGAAGACCAAAACTGCACACTGTATGCCAAGTGAAGACTTACAATTTGTTATAAAGTTTAAGTATAACCCTCTCTTTAAATGTACTGTACAAAGTGTGTTAATAACCTAACACCACTGATTAATCACTTCTGTGTACTGTCTGGATTTAGATAGTGAAGAGTTCACTCTGAGTCCTAGAACCTTCTTAGAAAGTCCACCTTTAAATTCCAGACCGTTTATTGTGTGTTCAAATCTATCCTTTTTACCTTTCTATATGCAATACCTTTTATTAACAGTACTCACATCAAATTTCATCTGCCACAAATCTGCCCAAGCCTGTATTCTGTCCAGGTCAGTGTGAAGTGATTCACTTAATTAGAAATGATTTGTGATTCGATATATTTGGGCATCATCTGTAAAGTTAACTCCCTTGTTATTTATGCTCCTATCATGATCATTTATATACAGTAAAAACAGCAGTGGACCCAGCACTGGTAGTCGAAGGACATTCCTTCTCCTTTGCAATTCTGAAAAAGTCCCTTGTTCTAGAACCCTTTGGTTCCAGTGTTTAAGCCAAGTTTGTTAAAGATTTGTAAGGAATGTAATCATTTTTATACTACTGCTTGCATGCTAAGTGACATAGATCTGAAATAGTGGTGTCATGTGAAACATTGCCATCGGTCACATAACTGACAACTGATGTTGTTGTCAGCAACAGAAAGGTACAAACTGGTGGTGTCCTTAAAACAAATGAAAACCAAAATGAAAAATAAACTGGTAAATTTAATAAACAATGGAAAATAACAAGAACAGAGAAAACGATTACGTAAAACAATAAAAGCATATGTTCAAAAAAACCTTCACAGCACTTGATAAGGATTGCTTATTAGTTCTGTGCCATATACATTATTATTCGATGCATTTTTACAAAAATAACATTGCAATACATTTAAGAACCAAAGTGTTGTCAAAGCTTGGCTTTTGGTCAGAGATAATACAAAATGCAAGGTCACAACATCCCTGAAACTATGCTAACCAAAGAAGTCATCTTCATTTTGAACTTTCTTGACTTAAAATTTAGGTTTGCCAAATGGGGCCATTATTTTGAAAAAGAAATATATGAGAGAAACAACAAGCAGAATTACACAACAGGGGAGTGCTTTTGGCTGACAGAGTTAGCACAGAGTATGAGAGAGTGAGACAAAAGGCCAAGCCCAATAAAACTGCAATATCAAGGGTGAAGGTGAAGCTGCAGTGATGCTTGTGGGAAATGGACACTGTCATTAGGTAACAAGACACTGTTGAATGATGCTGAGAGGAGAGAAGTAAAATCTAATATTCATATGAATATCTACAGTTTGTTATGGGGTTTCTGGTTTATTATTACTTTTATTGGACATTTGTGTTTGGAGCATCTGCTTACTTTTGTTTTATCTGGTCATTTGTAGTACTGTTTTGCTTCTGCTTGATATCATCAATCTTATATTTTTTTAAATCGTTATACAGTACTAGTGTCTTTGTAACATAATCATGATCACAACAGTATATAGCATAAAAGCACTTTTCTATTAAATGAGCACTGCCTGACCTTGTTGTACTTAAATAAGCCTAGTAAGTCAATAATTTGTCAAAATTAAGGCAAATACTAAACATGTCCTGTAAAATAAATGTGTTTTTACTCAACAAGTTCCATAAATCAGAGCTCCCAAAGAAGGTAAGGAGTACATTAGTTGATTAAGATAGCAGTAGAACTGGTTTGATTAATTCCTATCAGTTTTTCTAATAGGTTCGATGAAATATCATGTTGTTAGGGATCATTAGAGTCATGCTAATGTTCTTTGAATCATGAAGATTTATATAATAACCCTTTAAATGCAGTGATCACGGTAAATTATCAGACTGAAAAGGAAGAGATAATTCTAGATTGAAAAAGATCCCTATAACAACATCCAGCATAGCTGTCCTGTCATTTAACAGCTAATAATGTTTTGACGAGAAGAAGCTGCATGTATCTGGATTCATCTCTCCACAGAACAGCTGCTTGTAGCCTGACAGCTCATGCTGTGCTCCTGGTAGCTGAAAAAAATGTTTAATTTCTGTTTGGTATCACTGAAATGTTTGGAATCGTCACATTACACATGGAGGGAGTTCTACATACTGTATTTTTACGACTTCAACAAATTAAATTTGTCTGGACAACAGCATAATTTCACAGCTGCTATTTAGAAGGCTAACTCTATTTAGTGTAATTATTTGGTTCAATTTGATTTTGTGTAATGTATATATTATTGTCATGTTAGTACATTAAGGTATACATTTTAAAATGTACAACTACAATCAGGCTAATTACTGTATTTGGTCCAATTTCATTTGTATATATTATTGTAATGTTAGTGGAGTAAGATATAACATATTAGCTTGGGTTTTAAAGTTTATTTCTGGACAAATTTAGTCATCACAATAAAAGAGATGAAAGTGGCTAGCAAACAAAAACATGCTTTTAAATCTGAAGATGCAGTTGGGATCCATGGAGTGTGTTCAAGTGGGCCTGCAATGGATTGGTGCCCACATCCACAGCCTTATGCTTAATGTTTGTTCCCCGTGACCCATGTATTAAGCAGATTTAAGAGTGTGATGTCCTGTATCTGAGTTCTCATTGATATCAGACTCTTTAATCATATGTTGTTTTTTTGTACCATATATGACAGCAGTATTTATGGTAAGCATGTTGGTTTGACTGAACATTATGTTTTGCTTTATTTACATGTGAGCTTGTCAATGGAAAATGCACTGTATAAAAATAAATGGAATGCAATTAATTTGAATACTTAAAATACATACAAGTTAGAAATTTCGTGTACCCCATACATGTGATGATGATCCTTGAGACCTATAAAATGAAATATTTTAAATGTCTTTAGATCACCGAGTATTGTGCACTATGTATTAAGTACCTGTAACGGCGTGCTTCACAATAACGTGCAGTGAATACACTTGACTTGAGCATTCATAGTTTTCCTACTCTTTCTCTGCAGGTTTAGCATCAGTTTGCTCAGATGTTGATGCGCTTGCTGCTTCATGAGCAGCTCTTCGTTTCTCCACCCTAACAGCCCGCTTCTTCTATTCTTTCATCAGCATCGTTTCATGTTAAAACTGATTAACTTACTGTTTGTGTTACAATTACTTAACACAGCTACAGTTACAGCTTTAATTTTTCACTTAAGCTGGCACTGAAGTCTTCAATCTGTCTCAAGAATGATTTTGAGATATGAAGAGGTAGGGGAACTGATGGCGAAGGTGGTAGGGATAAGAAAGGTGCTTGTACGCATGCGCAGCACGGCCGCCCTGCTGGCCATTGCCGACAGTTGATTCTGCAATAAAATAAAATTTATATAAAAAGAGGAATAACCTTGGAGCTCAATCATCACCCCGAAAGCAGATAGTAGATGTCACATAGTATATGTGTACCAAATTTCAGGTCAATAGGTCAAACGGTTTGCGAGCTTCAGGTGATTTAAAATCCTGGACAGACAAATAAAGAGCCACGGAAACGTATTATATATAAAGATTTGGCAGCGAGTATTTACATCCTCACACACTATGTGTATGTGTGTGTGAGAAGTCAAAAACAATTGAAGTGACCATTTTCATAGTAATTATTACTGCTTTTATTGTTAATAACCTAAAGTGCATGACTGTGTGGTATTTTACACTGCAGACTTTATTTCCTTTTGGAAGTACAGTTGCTGTTTCTTCTCTTTGTACAAGGTGATGCAGTTGATAACAGTCTGAGACTGAGACACTTTTGACTTCAACGCTATGTCATATCAGTGATATACGTTTCTACTATTTTTAATATTATACATTCAGATTCAACTGCTAGCCTCCAGTCTTATCAGTGTATCAGCAAATGCGTTTATTGGAAAGAGACAGATATATCATCACAAAAACAGAGCCAGTGCTAACGGCAAACTATCAAACAACTTTGCGAATGTCTTTGATTGTCTTTGACGACATCCCATCTGATTAGGGACCTTTATTTATTAGTCCAGCTATTGCTGCAAAAAAGACTAACTACTCCCTTTCATTTTCTCAATCTGAAAACAAATAGCCATCCATCATGACATTTTGAATCTGCAGTTTCCAATGTTGGATTACAGGGAGTGGGAGCATAAGACTTAAAATGGGAAATCATTGTGCCATGGGGGCTAGTCTAAAATCATTTAAACATTTTAAGTTTAAATAATGTGTATTGTAATCTAAGCTTAGTATGATTTTGAAGCCTTTCTCTAATAATCAGGTTTAGTTATAGTGCCATGACATCAGCTGTGTGGCAACCCACCATTGCAAAGTTCAACAAAACAAGACATTGACTGCATGAGCTTGTTGCTTCTGGACACAAAGACATGTTATTTGTTGCATAATCCAGCAGTAGATGTTGACTTATATTTAAGCTAGAAACATTGTAATGTGACTACATTTCAATTCTTTATAACAACAAGAAACATATATTAAATAAATTGACATGTATCAAACTGGAAAGCACTGTGATTAAGTGGTTAATGCTGCCTAACAGATTCAGTGTCCTGGGGCCTCATGTATAAACAGTTCGTATGCACTAAAATGTTGCATACATCCATTTCAATGCTCACTTCAAGATGTATAAAAACTAAACTTGGTGTAAAGCGACGCACATTCTCATGCCAGCCTTACCCTGTGCGTACGTAGGTTTCCACTTGATTTTGCAAACTGGTGGCACCCAGCATCAAAGCAGCGCTACTATTCCTTGTGTGGTTTCCCATTCTTTTTTAGATTCACATCCTTAACATGGCTTTATCAAATATATTGAAATTAACCGAATATTATTTATAAATTTAAGGCATCTGATTGTAATCACCCTGTAACAATATAATGGGCAAATTTTTCCAAATACCATAGCTGCTTTAGCATCGTTACTGTCAGTGCACCGTTCAGAATATTTTAACCCACTATATCCGAGTGTGGAATCACAGCTGTACAGCAGCTGATTGGAGATCTCTACGGCGGGCTGTGTCAAGACCGCAAAGGATTATCGGGATGCAGCATCTATCCTGGAGAACATTTATAGCACACGCTGCCTCATCCATGCGCCATCTATTTGAGCTTCTCCCATTTGGCAAACGCTTCAGAGCCTTTCCTGAATGAACCTTGAGGTTCAGAAACAGTTTCATCCTAAGAGCTATAAACACACTCAATCAGTCCATCAAGTGATCCTGGTAGAACTATTTGTACTTAGAATACTCATTGCAAACTTGTACTACAGTTGTAATATTGCACAACCTAAGCCACATTATGACCCATTTGCACTATTTGTACATGTATATTGTACTTATGCTTTCATATTGCATATTTTTCATTGTTTTTATTGTATTATTATTATTTTATCATTTTATATAGAAAATAAGTTAATGGAGGATTTGCATATTGAATCTCAATGTACCATACAATACACTGTACTATAATTTGAATACATTGGTCTGAGAAGTTGGTAAAACACATAATGGACACAATCAGTAAAAACATCAATCTTCTTTAATTACATTTGATTCTGAAGGCAATAAATCACTTAACCATTGACTAGAAATTGTAATCTAAATTTTATAGAATAAATCAGCATACAGTACTAACGCCATAATGTTTGTGTGGCTATATGACAGCTTTATTATGAAAATATATATGTATTGCAAGGTTGTTGAGGGGGAAACTTTTTGGAGATATAAACCTCAAATAACCTGTACCCTGGAAATAGCTGTGTGGACTTTGTTGATACTTTCTGTGTCTCCCTGGGTTTGTTCTCACATGCTCTGATTTTATCACACATCCAAAAAGCATGCATGGGGGGGAGTGGTCACTCTAAAATGCCCCCTATGAGTAAGTGTGAGTATGGCCAGCTGTGTGCCCTACTATGGACTTCTGACCTATCCAAGGCTGTCTCTTATGGATTCATATAACTGAAATTTTGAACAAAACTGTCTGAGTACAGTTTGTAGATGTCTAAGTGGGGTTTCTTTCCTCAAGGATGTGTAGTTTGAGTGGACTGGTGACTTTAAATTAGCTGAGTAGTAACTGTATTCCACAATTGGCTGGCACCCCACTCAAGAGTTGTTATTGCTATCCTGGATCTAGGTTTCCTGTAATGTAGTATATAGGTTTGAAAATAGATGAATTCTTACAAAAGTAAACAGACATTAAAGCCAACATGATCAAAATGTTTAAAATTATGAATGGAATTAGTATTGTGGATTTCAGCTGTTATTATTATTCAACAAAAACTATGGAGGGCATAGTTGGAAATTAGTTAAGGGCAGAATTTGCATGAAGTTTTTCTTCAAACAGAGAACCACAGACACATGGAATACATTTTCAAGTAGTGTGGTGCAGAGTAGGATTTTAGAGACCTTCAAATCTCAACTAGATGTTATTTATGGACAATTCAGGTGAATAGGATGGATCAGCTTAAGGGGTTGCATGGCCTGTTCTTGTCACAAGTGTTCTAATGTTCTAACTAAAATTTTACATATTTGAAAAACAAATAATTACATGTCTAATACAAATCCAAAAACATATTAACTAAAACTTTAGCATTTATGTGTAAATTAAAACTTATGCTATATTATATTTCAGTTTAAAGTGATATAACTTTATTTTTTAAAAAATTCATTATACTAAATAATGTACCAATATTTTTACATTATGCTTGTTCGTGCCCTACAAGTTTAATTAATATGTACATCAGACTCTTTTGAAATAACCAACTTCTGTGTGAAAACTGACTGATGTAAATTAGAAATTATTTAGCAGGATGTCTTAAATATTGATAAACTAAATATCAATAAACCACCCTATTCAGTCAGTACACTCTGTTACAATTCAATAATAATTTCTACCATCAACAAATCTAATTTAAAGGTACTTTTAGGGATGGTGCAGTGATTAGTGCTCTTCCTCACAGATCTTGCATCTTGGGTTCAGGTCATGTACCAGCTATTGTCTGTATTTGCAAGTTCTCCCCATTTTATGTTTTGGGTTATTTTTTCTGTGTACTTTATTTTCTCTGACACCCCCAAATATATGCATATCACCTATTTATGACTTCAGACTGACTTTGTGTGGGAGTGTGTGAGAGGGCACTGCAATGGACGGATGCCATATGCAGGGCTGGATCCTACCTTGTTCCATGAAAGGCCCTAGTCCTTGGCACTGTCTATGTTGGACACTGGATGTAATGTCCCCTATTATCCTTAAATTGACCCACCAATTCAATTGCGATGCTAAAAGAAAGTCACATTGGTAACACTGAGTTGTAAAGTTCTTCCTAGATATAACTATATGTTACTACAGTCTTCTTTTAAAGGTGGATCTATACCTGACACATAAGTCATAATCCTTCCAAAGCAGCCTGATGATCCATAGGCATATACATTTAATGTTAGTCTCTGAAATAAACTGACTATCTCAGTATAATCACTAAATTTGAAGCAATCAAAACATAATAATCATCTTTCAATAAAGACCAATTATTCATGTTTACTGTATGCACATCAGTGTCAGTGGAGAATGCAACATCATCATCTGCTCAATGCACAATGACAGAGTTTTTCAAACATGAAGCCAACTACAGAGAGCTATTTAACAAGCCAGATGTGAATGTGAGAAGTGTCATCAATCAATTCAGAGATAGCCGTGTACAATGGAGGATGTTGTTATTTTAACATCAGTTTTAATGTGAGCTCATTTAGGAAACACATATATTTTAACTGAATTAAATCTGCCTTTAGCAATGTATTCAAAGTTTAGGGAAGCAATCATGTTGTCCTGTTGGTCATGAAGTTTAATTTTGCTACATAACTGTTTTCTATGTTACTTCAGTTTGCCAATTTTTATTATTGTTATTTTAAGTTTCATAGCTGCTTTATAGAAAATTAAACCCTATAAATACAAGGTTCAAGTAAAGAATTTGCATTGATCTTGATATTCCGAACAATACACATATCTGCTATATAATAAAACGTGTCTGTGTGTGTGTGTCAGGTTTCTCCAAGCATTTTGATTGGTCAGTTTAGCTTTGGTGTGATTGGTCAATTTGGTTTTGGTGATGCAATTGAAAGAGGAAGTGCAAATGTGTGAGAAATACAAGGGATGTTTAAAGGTATAACAGGAACGCCAAAGGTTGCCTTCAAAGACAGAAAGCGTAAAAGCAGACAGGACGTGACCAAGGTGCTTTGAAATAACAGCATGTGAGAAGCAGGCTTTATGGGAATGTGCTTGATACAAGGAGCACCGGTCAAGAGAAGTTCAGACACACGAGGATGCAGAGGAAAGGCGCTGAAGGTACACATAGTGCAAGAGAATTCAGATTTTTAAAGTTTATTCTATTACCTGTTCTCTAAAATTAAAAAACTGTAAAAACAGAAAAAACTTCAAAACTAACCTCAGTGCCTTTCAATATGTATTCAAAACCTCCATTTTGTTGCCTGTCACAGATCTGGCTTCTCAAACATGTCCGAGTTTTACATTTACATTTTTTGTTTGAATAAAAGCATTATTACAGTCTTTTATTACAGAATCTTTTGATAACAATGACTAATATCTGAACATAAGTAATAAGTGTAATAAGTGACCACACCAAGTGTTTATGATGACTCTCTCGACCCTGAGTTGCATTAAGTGGCTTTGAGAATGTTATGTTGTGATGCTTTTAGCCAGTCTACTGTATATGTTATAAGCACAATCAACTTCTTTCCATTTGCTCTTTTGCCACCCACTGTATGTGTCATTTTTGTACACTTATTGGCTCAAGCCTTCTTTGTACATGTGCATGTATTTTTAACATTTGTTGACAGATGAGGGCTTGTCAGTTACAATTGTAGAGCTTTTATACAAATGTTCTCTTATCCTCAGCATGCAGGTCTTGTTTGCGTTTTTGTCCTGGAAGGACACACATTGAACATACTGGACAATAAGATGCAAGAACGGGGTTGTTTCCACAAAACTTCAAGCAGGCAAATTTTTCCTCTTGTCTTAGTCAAAGACTTATTCTTTTTTTTAGTGGGAGGGAAAGCTGAGAATTAAAGACTCTCTGTTAATTGAAAATACGTCGGGTGGTGAATATTAAGAGGAAAGTATTATTCTGTGGTTTCTTAGCAACTTAAGTCAGCATAACTACAAAGAGAGAGGACATAGGAAAGGGTTATGGGAAATAAGACAGTCGTGAAGGCCATGAACATAGTCTGCCATACTAAAGTGAAATTAGCATTGGAGGACAATGTTTTAAACTAATTTGCTCTACTGGGCTCAAATTGAAAGAGATTCCTGCTTACTTAGAGACGTTACCATGCAGAGGATCAGCTAGCCTATGGATAGTCCAGATCCCGCTGCTTTTCTTTTCCCTTCTTTCTTTTTTTTTCAGTGAATTGCAAAATTAATGTCTTGTAGAATCAAAATATTACCAGCTTAAGATATTTTGGTGCAGATCTTCCAGTCTGCTGTGACTATACCCATAATTGTTTTTCAGCCTCTTCAAGTGAAATGCTAGATAAGCTTGGTTCCTTAGTGTTCTATAGGCTTAGAAAAAAATCCAGTTGCTTCACGTCCTGCCTGCCAATGAGCCGTGAAATCTGCTGGCTGCCCTGAGTGGCCACTAGGTGCTGCCCAAGCCTATCATTCTTTGTAGCCTTGTGTGAAAAGATGCCTTCCATTCAGAAAAGGTGCAGTTTGTTTAAAAGTCTGAGAGACAAACAGGAAAATGTATGGTCAACATTCTTCCATTTTTGGATTGTGCCGTATTTATAGTGAAGATGCTCAGCACGGTGCTTTTTGTTCTGTTGATTTTAGGCTTAACACTTACTCAACATATAACACATAAAACATGTAACATGTTTTAAAGAGTTACATGGTTCTGTCCTTGCAGCTATAATGAATGCCAGCCCCCACAACCCTGAAAGAGGTTAAAAGGGCCTGAAGGTGGATAGATGAATGAATCAGAGCCCAGCCATATTGGGTGTAAAGAAAAATGCCTTTCATTCACATCATCGCAGTGTCCTGTGATGAAAAAGGTGCAATTCCTTTAAAAGTCTGAGAGCCACACAAGAAAACATATGGTCTACATGCTTCCATGTTTGGACTGTGTCTTGTTTATAGTCAGGTTCTGAAGATGCTCAGCATGGTACTTGGTGTTCTGTCAATTTTGGCTTAACATTTATTCAAAATATATAACACATAAAACATGTACTATCGTTTAAACAGATAAATGGTTCCGTCCCTTCAGGTAGGATAAATGCCAGCTCCCCCACAACCCTGAAAAAGGTTAAATGAGTCTGAAAATGGATAGATGAATGAATCAGAGTCTAGCCATATAGTGTGTAAAGAAGAATGAGCCTTTGGTCCATCACAGGGCATCCCCATATAGAAGAACCAAGTAATCCAACATCCGTGCATTTGGGATGTGGAGGAAAACCCTGTGCATGAGAGAAACTTCTAGGCACACAAGTGGATTGTCCTTCTAAAGCTATAATTATTCAGCAGTCACCGTTAAAAAGAAATGTATGTTTATTTCTTTGGTTGTTTGGGTTGATAAATTTGATTTACTAGTAATCATTTTTTTTTGCTTGATGTATCTAAAGTATTATACAGTTTAAATAGTTTATTACAAAGCAAGTGCAATGGGAAATACAAATTCTGCATTCTTTTTCAGTTTTTTCTTGGTAGTGTTAGTTGTCATTGTGTTGCAGTTGTTCAGTGTTGCTTAATGTAATAAATACCCCTTAACTTCTTCTGCCAGTTTTTTCAGAGTGTTTTATGATTCAGGCCTGCGTAACAATAGCTGACCAGGCTTTTCTATTAGTGATGTTATCTTTCAGGATTTAAGCCTCTTTCTTAATGGTGTCCATCCATCTTGTTCTCTGTCTTCCTATTTGTCCTTTTATCTTTGACTGTTTTAAGCATTAATGCTTTCTGTACCGCGATTTCTTTGGTCATAGTGCAATCAAATTTTTTAGCATTATCGTGTGTATAGATGAATCATTTTCTAAATGACATCTCAAAGCAGCGATATTTTCACATAAAGGGTTAATGAATGATCAACTTCAAAGATGCTTAAGGCATCCAGATTTCCAGGATCTTGTGAATTGAAACCTGTATGTAATTTTGATGTCTGACCATTGTGCCTGTGACAGATATATAAGTTAGTTATTTTTGAACTTTTGACCAGCATATATAATAATAGCATAACATAATAAACAGCATATTATTATGTTAGTCATTTAAATCCATCTATGTTTAAAATACATTAGACACAAATCAATCAATCTAACATGAATGTCTTTGAGATAAAGGAAGAAACTGGCATACATAGCAAAAATTAACATGGACAAGACGGGAACATCAGTGACTGGGCAGGAATTCAATATGGATTTTTAATTCTACTAGGCAACAATCATAACCTACAGTGCATTCAGAAAGCATTTGGATCCCTTCACTTTTTATACACTTTGTTAAGTCCCCAGAATGACAAATCAAACACAAGATTTCAAAATTTTTTGCAAATCTATCAAACATAAAAAATACAAGTATTCAGAACCTTTACTCAGTATTTTGTTGAAACCCCTTTGGCAGCGATTTTAGCCTGGAGTCTTTTTGGTTATAATGTGACAAGCTTCACACACCTGGATTTGGGCATTTTCTGCCATTCTTCTCTGCAGATTCTCCAAGGATGGAAACCACCTATGGACAGCTATTTTTGGGTCTCTCCAAAGATGGTCAATTGAATTTAAGATTTGGTTCAGGTTGGGTCACTCAAGAACATTCACAGAATTCCAAAGCCACTAAGTGTTTTGTCTTGACTTTGTGCTTAGGGTTATTGTCCTGCTGGAAGATCTTCCAATTTGAAGTCCAGAACCCTGGTGCTGGTTGTCTTTTTAGGACATCTCTGTACTTTGCTCGGTTCAGCTTTCACTAAACCCTTACATGTAAGAAACAACCCCTCAGCATGATGATGCCACCACCATGCTTCACCACTGGAATGGTATTGCACAGTTGATGAGCTGTGCCTGGCTTTCCCCAGATGTGACACTTATAATTGATGTCAAACAGTTCAATCAGATCAGAAAATGTTGTTTCTCAAAGTCTGAAAGTCATTTAGGTGCCTCCAAATGGACTTTTGCCTGAACAATCTGCCATAAAGCCCAGATTAGTTAAGTGTGCAGTGGTTTTTGTCCTTCTCAAAGTTTCTCTCACCTCCATATAGGTGCTCTGGAGCGCAGCCAAAGTGACAATTGAGTTATTGGTCATCTCACCAAGGCCTGTCTCCTCCGATTACTAACTTTGTCCAGTTAGCCACTTGTAATAAGAGCCATGGTTGTTCCAAACATATTTCATTTAAGAATTACGGAGGACACTGTGCTCTTGGGCAACTTCAATGCTGCAGAGAATTTTTTGTATCTTTCCCCAGATGTGTGCCTCAAAACTATCCTATCTATAAACTCTGCAGACATTTCCTTAGACCTCATGGCTTGGTTTTTGCTCTGACAAAGATTGTCATCTGTGGGACCGTATATAAACAGGTGTGTGCCTTTCCTAATCACATATAGTCAATTGAATTGACCACAGGTGGACTCCAAACAAGGTGTAGAAACATCTCAGTGATGATCAATAGAATAGGATGTACCTGAGCCAGATTTCAAGTGGCATAGCAAAGGGTCTGAATACTTGTATCAATGTGATATTTCACTTTTTATTTTTAATAAATGTGCAAAAATTTTTAGAATGTGGTTTTTGCTTTCTTATTCTAGGGTATTGAGTGTTGTTTGATGAAGGAAAAGAATTTATCTAAATGATTTAAGCAGAAGGTAGGAGCATAAAAAATGTGAAAAAAATGAAAGGGTCTGAATACTTCCTGAAGGCATTGTATTCCCTTATTACTCAGTTATTTTTTATATGAGGCTTCAGAGAATGCTGCTCAAATTGATTACATTTGTTCATTTAGCACACACTTTTGCTTTTGTCCAGAATGACTTACATATGAGGTTGACATAATCGCTTTAACGTCAATCATGGGACTGTTTTGAAACACAGTAATATAATGCAACTTTATTCAGGCAGTATAATGATGCAATGATTAGTTCTGCTACCTCACAGACCCATTGTCCTGGGTTTGTATCTTGCACTGGGCATGTTAGGTCAATTCATAAATCTGAATTGACCTCATATGAGAGCTGGTTTGGCCATGATAGACTGATTCTCTATTGCAGTTGGCTCCTGAAATCACACATTGGGTTAAGCAAGTTTGATAATATCACATGTAATATTACAATTCAATTTACAAGTTGGTCCCTTTGTATATTTACAAAAGTAATATGTAAAATAGAATGCAGTATAAAAAATACTCTGTATCAAGTGCATAGATCTGTATACATCTAATTCAAGGTCATAGGGCACCAGTGCCTAGACAAACATATTACATACCTGTTGTGGACGAGAGAAAACATTGGAGCTGTCCAAAGAATTGTTTAATCTGATGCTGTAAATGTTAAACTAAATAGGTGCATGTTGGTGCTCAAAAAACATAAGCAAAATGTCCCTCTTTGCCTTAGCGGTTGGCTTCTCAAAATAATGCTGCTTGATAGAACAGTCAGTCTTAGGGGAGGTTAGGTCCAGAGTAGACACCTCCGTTTGGTGACAACTGAATTTTACAGGACTCCGGTTTGGAGAAATGGGGTCATTTGCCCACATTGGACATCTTCTTTGAACTGTGGGTGAGAAAAGACATGATACCATTAGCAACAGTGCCCCCTCTTGTCCCAGACAGGTATTATATACTGTACCTCTCATAGGCTCAGAAGGTGATTCTTTGCCATACATGCATGATATTAAATATTAATATATCTAAAGACTTAATTAGATTCTTAACATCTAGAAATATTAATAATGCAACAATATGGTAGTGTGAATAACCACCTGGTGAGGAAGGAGGCAAACTAAATTCCAATCTTCAATAGATTCTAGAGAAAATAAACCTCTGGTTTTGGCCAACCTAGGCAGAAGTGAAAAAGATGGTGTCTTGAATGCAATTACCATACATATATTGCATGGAAGAGCGTATGGGTTGGGTCCTCCTTCATGTTTTGAGTACAATCCAACACAGCCATTATATTAAGGAGCGGGTGGGTCCCCATCGACTTCTGAGTCCTAGGTTTTGTATAAACTGTTTCTCTGCAGCCCTAGGTGGCCATCTTTTTCGTCTATATGGTAGAACCAACTCTGTATACACAACCATTATGGAAAAATGCAGATCCTACAGGCCAACCAGCACCTACATCGACATTCTAAAATGTTCACTAGTAAGTTCTGGTTTAGTGCCAGTGATATTAGTGGGACGTAGCGTGACATTTTATCTGATGTCGGAAATGTTGTGTTCATTCTGGGGTTGGCATAACTGATACCATTTGAACAGAAGTGGGTCAGGATGAAAACAAAGATAGAATTCAAAAACAGGATCAGAGTTGACTTTTATTTGAAAATGTCCACAAATGTCTTGGCTGTGAAGCTGTACAAAACACATGATTTAAGAGTCATAGACATTGAGCTTGAATATGGGAACATGGAGATCTTGAAAACTGTCAGACTCTGACATTGGCTTTCACTGATATACATCAAATGGACAGGGCGTTAGCTTCTCATACTTGCTTGAAGCAATTAAGAGAGTGAATATCTTATGACATGATTTCATCTATTCATCTCTTCATCATTTCATCTTTTCTTTTGGTTTAGGTTTTGCATAATGTAAATATTGCATGATTTGTATTAGTCTGAATCAAAATGTGCTGCCAGGAAAATGTGATATAAAGGGAGTACAAAGCTGTTGTTTCAGCTAAAGCTGGCTGAGGTAGTGAGTGTGAGTCAGCAGACAAGGGAGCTGCAGCTGAAATTAAACTATTCCAGCCTTGTTTATATAATGTACCACGGAGGACATCTTGAAGAGCTAATTGAAAAACACTTTCCTGGTTATATTCTTCCCATGGGGACAAGAAATTAGATTATATTAGAGTTTCTTATTGCAGTGGGGTAAACACCATTTGGCAATGTTAGAAAAATACTAATCAATTGATTAAGGTAACAAAGTTATGGCCACCCGTCTGAAGTGATGCTCTACATTAGAGACATACTAAGACAAGGGGGCTTTGATACAAGAACTCAAAGCCTGCAAACAAAATGTGGGAGGTTCAGTGTGCATCCATGTGAGTGAGGCTATGCATTTTAAATACTGGTATTTTGCAGTAATTTTCCAATAGTAGTTAGTGCTGCTGTGTAGAAAATTTAACATCTTATTAAAGAAAGAAACATCCTCTAACAGGACAAATCAGTTATCAGGCAGGAGAAAAGCTGCTCACTTTATATTTTAATTACTCCTCAGCAAAATACATTAGACAGAGCATTCTTCAAACACAGTCTGTTACAGCATGGACAGAATGATCAGAGAAACAATGAATAGAGATTCATTTTATAAACTATTGAATTTACATATAGTGTCAATCATTGCAAACATGTACTCTGGTTGGTTCGTTGGTTTACACCCAAATGACTTTTATAAAATAAAAGTATGTTATATTCTGGTTCTTCTTATACCTTTGAGTTGAGCCACCACCCTTGCAATCTCTGTGCATATAACAACTGTCCATTCTGATTGTTTATAGAACATCTGCTGATTTCTTAGTCATCTTTCAGCACATTTTGTTGTTCACTTGATCATTATTTGGTTTCCTGATACGCCTGCAATGGTTTCTGACATTTATTAACCCTTTATGCTATTTCTTTAAGATGAAAGCTATGTTACCCTAAGGTTATTCTTCCACACTGCTATCTCAGAGATCTGGGTTCATACAGTTTGCCTGTGATAGATCCTCTGCTCCAGCCAGAGTTTGGTGCTACCTTGTGCTGCAGTTGCTAGCATGTCCCTGAATTGAATTGGCATTTGGAGAATTACAATCACATTAGGTTGAAATGAGTGAGTCAATGGGGGCAACAGAAGACAAAGTGACTCCTGGGTAACACTGTAGGGGTTTTGGTGAAGTGCTAACTGAGGGTGTGTGCCCACCTACTGACCAAAGGCATCACAAAATGTGTCTAGATTAGGAGGCTGATGACTGTCTGTAACTTTGTCTGTTTTAACCAACCATCAAACTCCTAAGAGGTTTATCTTCTCCAGGAATACTGTTGACCAGAGCCTTTGTTTTGTTCCACTTACTCTCAACTTCCCATTTCACCATGATAATAGATTTATATTGTCATGATTGTTATGGTAACTACTGTAAATATATTTTCTCTGCTTACTGTTTGATTAACTTAAAATTTATTTTCATGTATGTAAATTATTTAATTTGGATTTTGGTTTCAAGCTTGTTTCCATGCTTTGAGCCTGTACTTAATGAAAAGTGCTACTCAGAAATACATTGGATTGAATTGAAAGATGGATTTTGTAACAAAGGCGCTATATAGGCACCTGACCCGACACAGAAAGACACAGAGGCACGTATTAAACACAAAGACTTTATTTCTTTCTTCACCCATGGGCGCACATCTTCCCCGTGACCCAAAGGCAATACACAGTCCCAAAGCACAAACACTAAAGCACAACACACTCTTCTTCCTCTACCACCACTCCTCCACAAGCGTAGTCCTCCTCTTCCCGACCCTGGCTCCTCGAGTGGTGGTGGCTGGCCCTTTTTATAACCCACCCGGAAGTGTTCCAGGTGCTTGACCATCTGGTCCTAATTGCACCTCCGGGTGGGGCTGAAGATTCGTCCAGCCAGGCTGCTGAGTCCATGCAGCTCACCCTAGTGGCCATCCGAGCCCCCAACCAGGCTGTGGAGGACTCCATCTCCCATGGAGCCCTGCGGGTGGTTGGAGAATCACCATCAGCCATGGAGGCTGCCACCAAGCGTCCCGGGGGAGGTACTGGACTGCCCATGGAACATAAGCAGCAGGGGCGTCCCTGCCGGGCATGGGACCCGGCTGTCCTTCACAATTTTTACTTATAGAAAACAAGGGGCACTTCTTATTTTGTTTTTATATGACATTTCCTTTATAACAACTTAACTATGATTCTGCAGAAGCACATTAACTTTATGTGCCCTTCAATGAGGAAGAGCTACAATACATGTGATGTCTTTACATCTCTAATATAAAATCTGGAGACACACAAAAATTCACATTGAACCTTGCAAAGGCCAAAAGAAAAAGAAAGAAAGAAAAGAAAGAAAATTTTTAAAAACAAAAAAATAAGTAGTGCATTGTTTGGTGACAACTTTGGAAAAAAATGTTCAGACTTAAATTTTGGATAACATGTTGGTATGGGTCATTTAGTTCTTGAGCCTTCAGCCTGTGATTTGTCTACTCTTTTGATCTTCCCAAAAGACACTATGTCATTTCTCTGCAGTAATAAGATCTGCATGTCTTTTTGGATATGTCTAGATTTCAAATTACCATTACAGTTCTCTTTGGTAGGGCTAGCCTAAATCAGGCCTTTATAGTGACAGTATTCAAATAGCTAACCTTGATTCTCCCTATCATTAAATTTAATTACAATTCAATCACAAATTACAGCAATTCATTTTTCACACTTGAAAGCTCCATGTTTGCATATCTTGTACATCAGACAAGAACAAACTCTGGGGACCTTTTCTCATGGATTATACTCAACAAAATGCCTACAACTCACACAATAGCCTCAACAAATTTATTGAGAAAAATATGCAAATATGAAGAAAATCAAACAGGGAACAAATACCTTTTTCATTGCACTGGCTACTGTTTTTGGGATGCTAATAGCCAGAGGAGTTTCTTTATTCCAAAGAATTGTTAGTTTTCAGAACATTATGCAGATACAGAGGTTCATTTGTACTTGAAAGTACATGAACACAATAAAAATAGTATCATTATAACCAATTATTAAATAGGATGGCACTGAACTCAATTTATCAAATTTGAAAATGGATGGTTTCACTGAGATATGTCAGCATCTTCTCCATTCTCCCAGGCATCTCGTCATGTGGCGAACTTTTTAAAGAAGCTCTCTCTCTCTCCTCTTTCTCTCTTTTTTTATGGATGTTATTAATTAATAATGTTAAGATTTTACTTCTGGCTTGTTACTTGTTATTAGAATTTGTACATTGCAATTTAAGCCAATTTGTTTGATCTAGACCTTGAAATGCTGTCTGAATTTGTCCACATTACTGCCTAGGAGGATGGTTGCATCATCTTGTTGATGTTTATGTTTAAACTCAGCAAATGAAATGATTTATTCTGATAGCAAGATTCTATCTATGAATCACTCTGAGCAAGCATCTAATGACATGTTCGTTTTGTGAATCCAACAAGCTTGACCTGCTGTATCCAAACATTAATGCCTATAAAATGTACAGCTGGACAGGTCTGACTATCTTATTGACATCTACAAGTCAGAACGTCTTATGTGTTTCTCTGCTTTCTTAAGCTTCTGTAAAGTTTTAATTTCCCCTTCGCCTTCCCCTCTATCTATCTATCTATCTATCTATCTATCTATCTATCTATCTATCTATCTATCTATCTATCTATCTATCTATCTATCTATCTATCTATCGAATATGAATTACAGCTTAGCAACTGCAGATTTGATTAAAAAACAAAAAACAATGGATCCAAATGTGCATTGCACATCTACACTTTTAACTCTATGCACTATGGATTGTATTTCATCTTTAGAGTTTTTTATGTTGGTATCAAACACCATAGCAGGCCTGAAGCAGGGTAAGTATTGGAGAGAAAGACTACATGAGTGACATGATGATACAGCAGACAGCACTGTTATTTTACTTGGACCAAGGTTTCATTCTGGTTTGGGGTTTCTTCTCCTCAGACTTTTCTAGGTCTTATTGTGCTTCCTTCATGTCCCCTATCACCTCACAGAGAGTGTGTGCTCTGTACTGAACTGTCTTCATTGCTGCTGTGTAAAGTTTACATACTCAACAAACTTAAATTGAACACTTGGTACGTATTCTTGGATTTGTAGACTGAGGTGTTTTATATCTTTCTTAGAATAATGTCAATGTTTACAGATACACATGAGCAGACATACTATTCTTCAGAGTATGGCCTGAAGCCAGTGATGGCCACTGTTTGCCTGTAGATTGAACTCTGTCTTGAGGCCATAAGTATTCTGATATTTGGGAAACAAAAATGCACCCTGAAGTAAGTTCTGCATAATTTTGAGAAGAAGCTTCAAATCAGGTTGACAAACCTCAGATGGATTAAGAAGGTTTAAAAACTGATGGATAGGTGAGCTTCATATCTCCACATGAAACATAGTAGCATAATTATGCTAGTAGGTGGCAGCATACAAAAATGATGATTGGCAGCCTTCTAGTACAAAAAGAAAAGTAGAAAGAAAGTAAAAGGAAGTTGCACACATCAGAAGCAAAAAGCAGACAGTTTTAATTACAAATAATTGATGGATGTGTTTTCCTTTTGATTCTTGCCATGTTTGTTCAATATGGTATGAAAATAAGCCTCTGACTGTGATCTTTAAAAACTGTGGTATGTTATGTAAGAATTTCACTGTATTCTGTACATGTCACAACAGTGGCCAGATAAATTGTAAACCTATGTTATTTGTACAAGTCTGGGTTTTCACTATTGCTACCCTAATGTCTCATTGTCAGTTTGAGGAATAGTTTTGATCATACATTACATCAAATTTTTGCATAAGTGTTTGCATACTGTTTTAGACTCTTTCATTAATTGAAATAAATTAATAAATGGGTAAGAAAAACTGGTGGCGCAGTTCTTCTCGCTGGTGCCTTGTAGCTACAAGGACTCAAGTTTAATTCCTGACACTGCTACACTTTGTGTGGATTTGATATGCTGTTTCCTATTGTTCACTTGGGTTAGTTACAGATCCACAAGTTTCCTACTCCACTTTAAGCATATCTATTGCAACCCTGAAATTTATGGATAACAAATATATGGTTGATAGGAAATGGTCGATTCAGGGTGACCCATAACACAGGAGCTCTTAACTCACACTAATGAGCTACGTTGATGGAAGACCCCATAATAGCACTCCCAATGGTAAAGCTATTGCTCTATAATTTGCAGCATCAAGTTTCAAAGAAAAAGTGTAAACCAATAGCATCTCATTGACTCAGGAAATTATTGAAATCAAAACATGTATAAACATAGGCCAAGATGATCAATTCATAGCAGACCTTGTTAATTTTGTATTGATTTTAGAAACTATCCTCTACTCCATTTTTATATCTCAGTAATGACTGAGAGATTGGTGTTACTCTTATTAGTGGACCAAAGACTTGATTTTTAGTATAACTTAAGTGGTTTTAGCTATGGGGCCAAGTTGTCCACAATAGGACCCATCATGAAGCAACACTTTGATATAAAGAGAATTTTTAGGGACCCTGTAAAATAATAAATCTTTTGAGATAGCCTAGATATTTTCAGTGTGTCTGCTATGAAAGTCTGTTGTCATAAGTAACCCCTTAGGTCAATCTGGTAACAGTGGAAAAAAGCACACTAGCAGTCAAGAAACATGTTTAAGCTGTCATTTACTTTATTCTATGAAGGCAAATATTTTTCTCAGATCGTTTATTGTTCTCTGATGTTTAGACCAGTGATTTTGACTTTGTGTTGTATATTATAACACACATGCTTAATGTAAAAAGAAAATAAAAAAAATCAATGCAGGCAAGCAAGCTGCCTGTCTACATATCAGCAAATGAGTTACTACTTCAGTGAAGTATTAACTTTGTCCTGGTGGGTATTGGAAGCTACTGGTTCAAAGCGTGCTGCTCCATCCTCTCTAATAAGTTATATAAATTGACAGTCTTTACAGAAGGGATATCAGTCATGGTTATGGAGGCTTCAATGGTTGCAGATGTGTTTTGCTCCAATCTTTACACAAGTTAGGAGCCAATTCAGGCTTTAAGTGGAACTCATCATTTAAGCATGTGGCTTATTAGCACTCTAAGCCTACCTTATCAGACAGTTCAAATAATTTAGAATTTTTTGAGGATACCATCTATATGGCCATAACAGATTAGTACCTCTCAGTCCTTTACTTTTTAATCATTGAATCTTTATAAATGCTTTAGTGATGAATACACAGACACAAATAGGATTACGTTTTGTGGTGGCCTTTTGTTTGTTTTTTTTTTTTGTAGGGCTCTGTGGCGGATGTTTGCCGAATGGCAGACCAACCACATGTGTTACCTGGTAGGTAACCACCCATACAATCAGGTCGGGACAGACTACGAATGCAATGAATGTAATTATTCCGATCTACAGGCTGTCAAATAAACAAACTACACACTGTGGCACAGGGTAAAGGACTTTGTCGCTGACGTCCAAGGTTCGATCCCCGCAAGAAGAGCAGTAGATTGTGTACGCCTGATGAGCCCAGATAAGGGTGAAACACTTGTCGCATACTCTTTGCATTATTTGATAGTAAACTATGCAACATTCCATGATCTGCTTCTCGTAACCGAAAGAGGGCCCCGTGGCGGATGTTTGCCGAATGACAGTCCAGCCACATGCGTTACCTGGCACTTAACCACCCATACAAGGTGTAGCGTTGCCACCTCACAGTTAGGAGACCAGGATTCACTTCCAGGGCCCTCCCTATGTGGAGTTTGCATGTTCTCCCCGTGTATGTGTGCGTTTCCTCCGAGTACATGTAGGTTAGGTGCATTGGCAATTCTAAATTGTCCCTAGTGTGTTCTTGGTGTGTGTGTGTGTGTGTGCCCTGTCTGGGGTTTGTTTCCTGCCTTGCGCCCTGTGTTGGCTGGGATTAGCTCCAGCAGACACCCGTGACCCTGTAGTTAGGATATAGCGGGTTGGATAATGGATATATATATATATATATATATATATATATATATATATAAATATAAAGAGAGAGAGAGAGAGAGAGAGAGAAGACTGTCTGATTCTTTAATTTCAATTTAGCCTATCTTGGCAGCATTGTGACCAAAGAAAGGTACAGACCTGGACAATCCACCTTAGGGCAAATTGGAAATGGCAATTCCCCTACCTGCCCATCTTTTGTGATTTGGGAAGGAAAAAGATGTACTTAGAAGAAAACCCAAGCAAACATTGAGAGAATGTACAGACTTCACGCAACTTTTGTGGCCTGACTCGGCAGGAAAACAGAATAATAAATTTCTGAGTAAAATGGGAAAAGCGGACAAAAGGTAAAACAAATGAAAATAAAAATAAACCATAGTGACTGATATCCAGATGAGAAGCAAAATCAAAGTAAAAAAAAAAAAAAACGGCAATGATTCAAAAACCAGGTAAAACTGCAAGATCCATCCATCCATTTTCTAACCCGCTGAATCCGAATAGGGTCACGGGGGTCTGCCGGAGCCAATCCCAGCCAACACAGGGCACAAGGCAGGAACCAATCCTGGGCAGGATGCCAACCCACCGCAGGACACACACAAACACCAAGCACACACTAGGGCCAATTTAGAATCGCCAATCCACCTAACCTGCATGTCTTTGGATTGTGGGAGGAAACCGAGCGCCCGGAGGAAACCCACGCAGACACGGGAGAACATGCAAACTCCACGCAGGGAGGACCCGGGAAGCGAACCCGGGTCTCCTAACTGCGAGGCAGCAGCGCTACCACTGCGCCACCGTGCCGCCCAACTGCAAGATTAAATACATAATTAATCAAAAGGAAAATTTTTTTTTTTGGGAGATCGGACAAGGATCTTGGCCAAGGCAGACCTTTTATGCTGTTTGCTGATTAAATCAAGGTCACAACCCCAGAGACTCTGCCCCTAGAAATGAGGGTCATGGCCCTGACAACAGTACACAATATGCCTTCTCTTAAAGACAAAGCATCAATTTAAAGCCTAAATCATGATATTTTGGGCACAGGATTTGACAAAGTGGACTTTAAAGCTGCAGCACTAGCTACTTCGCTACTGTGCCCTTATGCCCCCATCCACCCTAATTTTATGTGAAGGAAGATCATCTTACATTAACAGCAATAACTGATTTCTAATTAAGAAATTAGCTGTAATAAAAAGTTTGAGTAAACTTGGCCCTCTGGGAACTGAGTTTGAAGACCGGTGTGCTATGTCGAGGTTGAGGTGAAATTCACATTTCCTATTTGGTAATCTGTTTCATTCATAAATATTAAAGTAAAGGTTTCACTATTTAATATTGGAATGGGCTGCCCTGTTTTTGTAGATTCCATCTTTCTCACTATGTTTGTATGTATTTTCCTCCCACAGCCCAGACACGTGCTGTGTCATGATGATTTAGACATATGAATTAAAACAATGTGTTTTTGTATGCCATACATGAGACTGGCATGCTGGTGAAGGCCATTTGCTGCTCTGATAGGATCTTGATACTCCACACCCCAAATAGGCAAATGGATGAATTTATTAATTTTATACCTTATGTTGTTCAGACTTTGTAGGGTCATTTCACAGCTGTGTTGTAAAATTGAATTTTCCTTATACTAGTACAGTTTATTACACGACAAACACTCCGAATATCAATCCTGTGGCTTCAAAAGTAATTATGCAGGCCGGATTTCTGCTTAATTAGGAAAAGGATGTCATTTACTCACTTGGCCTAATTGAGTGTAAAATTCAAATTTCAATCGATGGAGAAGCCTTTAATCAAGTAGAAGTGTTAGTAATGAGCACTTGTCAGTTCACAGCCAGCCCAGAGTCTGCCGCTGTTGGCAGGTTCAGCTAATCCTGACTTGCTGTTTTTTCACAAGGATTGTAAGGGATAAAGAAGTAAGCAAAACCTTACAAATCATCCAAAATCCATTTTCAAGTTAAAAGAAATTATTTTCACCATTTTATTTGATACATTTTGCCCCTTATGAGACCCATGACAGTAACACAAGTGCTATAACTAGAAAAAGAAGCAACCCTTTATGTTTGATACTCTATCACAGTTGTACCCAATGGTGTATTTAGCTCTGCACTTTGTTGGTTTTATATGAAGGTAGTTTGAATGTGTGTGCTCATCCAGGCCTAATTTCTCAATGGTTGTGAAAGGAAACTCTTAATTTATTTATTTGCTAGGCACATAGACAGATAATAGAATAATTAAGAAATGTTTGCTATCTTTTGCCCTACATGTATCTCTGTATTTGCATGTGTGAAGTCACTTCACCGGCACTCCCTCTCTCAAGCATGTTATGGACAGGCAACAATGGAGCAAACATATCCTCACACATTTAGACAACAGCAAATTAAAGTCAACCTTGTGCCTAGAGAAAACCCACGGTGCATAAGGAGGAAATGGTGACTCCACATAGATGTTCCTCTGCCTGGAACTGAGCTAGGAAAGCAAGGTTACATATTGATGTTAGATGAGACCCTGCAGCCATGAACTGAATTATAGAGGTTTGAGGCTGAATGGAAGGATCTGTGAATGAATGGATGGATGGACGTCAGAATAGGAGAGGTACTTCAGTAACTAGGGAATTATTTTAAAATTGGGGACCAGATCTACATGTAAGATCCATCCACACTTTGTTACCATATATACTTGCATTTATGTTTTCCCACTGATAAATCGGAGCTTGAGTTTACTGTATAATTTCCGGTATTTTATAATGTCGATTGTACAATTTGAATGCAGAAAACTCACGCTATCATTCCAAGAGATTATAATATGCTAACGCCCACCTGAGAGAGTAACCACAGAGTACATTGCCCTTTTTTTCTATGTATTGTGCCTACGTCACCACACGGTAATACCCGAACTATTCTGAAGCGACATTTGCACTGTTTTGTGTTTTTTGTATCTCACACCCTCATACACTTTTATCGTAAGAACATCCATTATCTACGATGGAGTATTCGATCAGAAGAAAAGCTGGTTTTAAATTAAGTGGCGAAAGAAATTGGTAACTGCGCGGCTGCAACAAAATTTGATGTGTCTGAGAAACTGGTATGAGATTGGAGGAAGCCAGAAGATGTAAAAAAAAAAATTAAGTGTCGTATTTTTCAACGGGTGTATAAGTCGGGGTCTGATTTTATGATCAGTTTTTCGGGTTTCAAGACCCCACTTATATGCGAGTGTATACAGTAGTTGTTAATAGCTGTCCGTACTTCAGGAGTCATCAAATCTGGTTCTAGAGAGCCACAGTGGGTGCAGGCTTTTGGCTTCTGATCTCTTAAAAAGAAGCACATTTTTGATTAAGCAACATTTTTGTTAACTCACTTATTAAGATTCCCAATTCTAAATCACATCTTTTAGTCCTAAACAGTGACACACAATTTTTTTTAAAATTGTTTTTCATTTTTTTTAACCAGCTGCCAAGTAATAATGAGATGCAAATGACAAAAAAGCCAGTATCCCACCCCATCTGTCTTAGACATATTTATACCTGTGTATTCATCATGGAATGTCTGTTTTAATTAAACATTTAGAAAGAACCAGAATTGAAAAAAGTGAAGGTTGATTTTGGGTTTGTTAAGTTTGACTCGATTGTTTAAAATGTTACTTTCTTTGTTGTTAAAGTAAGTCTTGATTGTATTGAATGTTAATTTCTTTAAATAAAATCTAAATAAAAGAAGTGAAGGACTGAGAACTACTAGTCTGCACTTGCCCACAAATAATTTGAATTTGAATAACATTCTTCTCAAAGAAAAATTAACAATGTAATGCTGACCTGACATAGAAGAATGAAAGCCATAAATTAAATAATGAGTTTGTTATCAAACAAATCTTGCCTTCTAATTAAGAAGTGATTCTGTGACAAAAACCTTCAGCCTCCAGGATCGAACTCAAGAAGCACTATTATAAACCGTACATGTCTGTTGAGGAAACCACTTGATCATCTTGTGTTTTGGTTACAAGCACAAATATCTGCAATGAATACTAATTTTGTAAAACACACTGAGTAAAGGTATTTACCAAATTCACTGTGGTAACAATAATACTAATAACCCAAAGCTGAATACCTATCCTATATTGTATTGCTTAACCTTGTTTACTGACATAGCCCGGGTTGCCTAGGCTATAAAAATACATTGCATATTGCCCTATGAAGCTATTTAATTGAATTACATGTGAAGTCATGCCACAGTGTGCTAATCAGAATATTTTAATAGAAAAAAGTGTGCATTTTAAAAACACATCTAAATCAATTTAAGAGCTAAATAAGATATGTGGTAAAAAAAAAAAAAACAATAAAAAAACAGCATTTTGATCACCTAACTGCAACTCCAGGGATTGCGTGTGCTGGGTTCTAATTGAAAAGTAATTGGTGTTCTGCCTTGAAAGGATTACTGCTGTTGTTCTAGGGGATCTTGTGCGATTTAACATGTAATAGTTATTGATCTGTTTATTAGCTTTCTGGCTTTTTTTTTTCCTTTTGAATTTGTGCTGTCATTTGCTAAAAGCGTGCAAGCATTTTTCACTCTATTGGCAGAACAGTGAGGTATACCACTGAGCTCTCCTTCTCGCTTTAGCAGGTTGACACGATGCCATTGCTGAATTATATTTCAGGGAGCAGGTCCTTGCTGACTCATCAGTTTCAATTACTTTTTTCCAGCCTGGCTTTCCGCAGCCAAGCCTTTTAAACACATGAGCTGCCTATGTGAGACAACACTAATCTTGTTGAACTGCTTATTATCATCCATTTTGGAACCGGTGGCCAAGAAGTAATTTGTGCGTAATATCCAAAGGTTTGCTGACTTGATAACAACTTAACCAAAGTGGCTTAAAGTAATGAGATGGCAGATTCTCCTTGTGACTGTTTGGCTGCAGAAGCTCCTGACTAACTATTGTGTTGCTTCTTGCCATCTGTGTGTGTTAAAAGCATGTGGGGTCCTCAGCTGATCTAAGGTAGTGTTTCTGAATCCCAGCTCTGAGGGACCTCCCAGGCTGCAGACATTTGACCTAATTAGTTTCATAATCAGTATGTAATTTTAAATGATTTCATTGTTACATTCGCCTCTCTTTTTCTTTATTCAAGAAATTCTCAAAATAGTTGTTTTTTTGCCATAGCTTTAAAAACTTATCTTTTGTCATTTTCCTATTAATTCACCCTTTTCTATGGATTTTATTCCCTTAATTATATTCTAATGGTGACAATTTAATGACAAGCAGAGTACACTTAGGGTGAAATGACGATAAATGATGAAAAGCTGCTTGAGTTTCAGACCCACCAGGTAGTGGCATCACTAGGGTTGGTGTCGCCTAGTGTGGTAACCAAGGTCTAATTAAGCCCCTACAGGCCACTGGGTCACTTGATGAATACAACTCCTTTACAGAGAGTTGATCATACTTTAAAGAATGCAGCATGTGAACACTCAGTATTTTAATTTTGACACTTGATTGTTTCATCGAGTGTTATTCCCTTTGGTGAATTAAGCCTGTGGAAAGTGTTTCTCTTGGTGATTTCAGCCCATGAACACTCAATCATTTCATAAGAATTTTATAGACAGTGTAAGAGATAGACAAGACGACGATAAAGAGTTGGGGTGATCCTGTATAATTGAAGGTTTGTACACAAACAGAACATGTAATAAGTTGCGGAAATGTCTTTTCAGATGTGAGTTCAAAACAGAACTAACAAAGATGGCAGAGCTTTTGTTTTTGAGACCTTCCGGCAGTGGAGGTGAGTCCAGGTGGGCATTGGAAGTTATGTTAGGGGTTTTATAGCCGTCAAGGAAGTGAAAAGGCATTAAGACACACTGCCAAACCCTGTAGCAGCAGAAGATTTTAGTCAATAGAGCCCTTCTGCTGTCCCCCATGCACATGTGAATGACAACAGTCATTTGGGTGTCACCCCCTCTGATGATGTCACTCGGTGTGGCTCGCACCACTCTAGTGATGTCACTGCCACCAGCATGATCTTTAGGAAAAGATGGCTTAAATAACCAGAACACTTGGAAAAATAGAATGAAAGTCATAATATAATGATGTTGAACATATTAAATTCCAACATAAAAAACACAAAGTTACTCCCATGTAACATATTTAAATGTTTTCTACATTCTTCTGTTAGTTTTTTTTTCTCCAGCATCTCTACCATGGAGATGTTTTCATTTTTTCTGTCCTCTCTAGTCATCTGACCATAGCATTGAACTTATCATTAGAGACAATAAGGACTCTATGACTTGTACGTCTGTGTTATGTAAGTCCATATTCATTTATTCTTATTTACTAATTTTGGAAGGCCATTTATTTATTTCTAATCTGATCCGTATTTATGTTGTTTTTCTTTTATTGAAATTTTTTTGTTTTTATTTGATATCTTGTAAAGTTTGATCTACATTCTTTTTAAGAAAATGTGCTATAGAAATAATTACCAAATACAAATATGTATTTTCTGGATTGACATCAACATATAGAGACTAAAAACAGCAGTTTGCTTAGTGATAAGCATTTGCAGCCGCATTGGGTCCCCAGCGCTTAATTTGAGACTTACTGATTAAATGTCACATTTCAAAATCAGAGATGGCCAACACAAAACATTTAAATGTTACGCTTCTCATTTTTTTCCCCAAAACGTTCATTTTAATTACAATCTTTAACTAGAACATCCAATTTCTGTTTTATATGTGATCAAGTTCCAACTTACAGAAGAAAAGTTGCCAACCCAGCTGCCTACTGTATTGTGACTGTAGTGATGGAGGCGTATCTTCTAGATGCTGCCTGCTGGACCCAAACGAGCTCACACTTTGTAATTTCACAGTCTGCTGAATTTGGAGTATTCCTATTTATATAAGTTTAAAATTCTTGTGTTCATGCTTTGTTTTCCTTACATTCATTAGCTTAGCAGTGGGACATTTAATACATACTGCAGTAATTGTCACAGCTTTTGTTTACAAAGGTGCTGGTGCAGAACATGACTATGTGACTAGAGCTTGGGTTGATAGTGAAAAATGGCATTAATTATTTTGTCTTTTTGTTATCCTTGCCTGGTGTAAAAGTTTATCCAGTCCTTCCAACATGCAATTCATTTATCCGTTCAATTTCTGAGCCCACTTAATCTAATACAGAGTCATGAGACTTCGGAGCCATAGCCCATCCATGAAGGAACCCAAGGCTGGGTTTAGCTGGGATAGGATACACTCACCATGTGCCAATTTTGAGTTGCAAATGAATTTACCATTGGCATACAAGACCAAACCAGAGTACCTAGAGAAAACTCTCACAGACATTAAAATGATGACATGTAAAATCCTCACAGTGACTAGGATTCTGTGTCATTGTGCCACTCCCCTACTTGGCATAGCCAGTTTTTCTTTTCATCCCTGTTTATCTTTATGTTATGCTAATGCCATCTTAGCCCTTAATGTTCCTTGCAGACTGTACAGCTTCTCACAATAGTAAAATATTTCTGACAGAGGAATGACATGTAAAATCCACACAGCGACTGGGACTCTGTCATTGTTCCACTCTCCTACTTGGCATAGCCTATGGTACCCATGCTGTTTTTCTGCAGCATGCAGGTTGCTGGTGTAGGAATTACTGTGAAAAAGATAAATTCTCAAATGTAAATGGCACTCTTAAGAAACCCAAGAAAACACTTTAAAGAGCCTGCAATTCAGTTTTACCAATTTAGAAAAAAAAATGCATTGCAAACTCTTTAAAATGTTGTGTAAAATTTGCTTTTATCCATGCTGTTTAAAGCTTTGAAATTGTAATGTTGTTATCATACATTAGAACACCCTGCCTTCTCTTTTATGGTGATTCTATGCTATGATGTTCTGGTATCTCTTTATTTGTTTCGTATACTGCCTTGTGATAGTGTTCAAATCACAATGTAAAATAAAGGTAAGATCAATATAAATTCTCAAAATAATTGATGGCAGCAGTCAAAAATCTGCTACAGATTAAAGAAAAACAAGTACCTATTCCACAATGTTTGTACTCCACTGCATGCTTAGCCATTATGTTTTACACCAATGGGTGTCTGTGTGTTCCTGAAGGTGCCCACTGCTGGACTGGTGTCACATCCAGGGTTTGTTTCTACCTTGTTCTTATGGTTCTGGGATAAGATACCTATCTATCACGCAATGTAATGGAAAATAAGGGTTTAAAGGATGAGAAGAATGGATATAATATAATTGTGATTATTAACTGATTTTAAGAACTTACACAATATATATAAAATAGAAAGTAAGTTATAATTATGCAAGAGCAAGAAGATGACTTCCCACCAAAACATTTAAAACAAGTTCCAACAATATTTCCTATAACCTTTGCAATTGTGGTTAATTATAAAATAGAAGTCCCTAAAGGTGAAAAGCCATTTATCATTCTGCTGCCAGTGTTTAGGTTTCTGACTTTTTTCATTCACCAACATACTTATTCTCAGAGCCAGATGTGAATATGTGTCTTTATGGCTACTGGTAGATGCCTTCAGGATAACAATATAAAACAGTGAACTTGGTTTACCATCTGTGTGATCTCCAAAACTGGCAGCGCCCAGGAACAGCAGCTTTCTGACCATTCTGACTGTTTACTAACAACAAAAGGGTTTCACTCAAACTCACACTCTCAGAATTGTTTTTCACTTGTCCTATACTTACTAGCCATGTCAGGTTCCTTGGTACGAATATACATCAGTAATTTTTGTTTCAGAGTTATATTTTAATAGAACAACAAGAAATTATTGTATACTGTATTACCACACCAGAAATAACTGACAACAAAGGAAATAACAAAGCAAAACCCATGCAAACACTCATAATGACAGGACCCCCTGGTGGCCAGCTCACATTAATGAATGGTGGAGCTGCACATTAATCAGTATGGGTTAATTTTTCTTTTCATCCCTCTTTATCTTTATTTTGATTTATAACATACTGGTGCCATCTTAGTCCCCTAAAGTCCCATGGAGATTGCACAGGTTCATACATTAGTAAAATAATTCAGGTTTTTCTTTTGAAAAATGTTCTTGACAAATGTCTGTTACAGCCAATTTTGGCATTGTCTTCCTAGAATTTTGATTTTAAAAAGTGGAGATCACAAATCTTAAGTAGCCTATATAATAATATTTTGTTATATTCACACTATCTGTGCTAAAATCACAAGCTGTCATATACAATTGTGATCATGTTTTCATTCACTTAGTGTTTTTATGATTTTTTTAAAATTCAGCTTGCTTGGTGAAACCACTAATTCAAATATGGGGACAATTCTCCTAGAGTTGTATGGAGAGAACTTGTCCTTTTACTTGGTGGGTTCTATTGTTCCCCCACTCAATTCATGATATTAAACACTTTACGGACACAGCTTCTAATAACTACCTTAAATAGAGTCTATTCATGTTGTTCCATACCCCTCACTTTCCCAACATCCTGGAGATTTCTTCTAGTGGTAGGATTGTCACTAATCCGGAGCAGAGATGTCTGCTAGATATTATCAGGATACCATCACCATACATGTTAGGTACCCTGGCCGTTATTTCATTACCAAGTGGATAATATTTAGTACTGAGAACTCTCAGTATAACTCCTGAGTCAGTGTGATGTTCTTTTGAACGGTAGAACCACTGTCTCTAAGAAGATCAATAGCTGTTTGGTACATCAGTTTATTGAATTGAGTTAACCACCAGTAGTTATGAATAAAATGACTTGCGTACAATTGAATGAGTGGACTGACAGTTTCTTTCTGTGGAGAAAGCAAAGTAATGTACATGATAGTGTGTTTTAGAATGCCTTCATGTGGAAAATATGCAGCTTGTCACATTTTTAAAAAAGTACTGCACTCATCCAAGTGTTATGAGAACAATAGGTATAAACAGAATTGATTTTACCTGTTAGATGGGGATTATATGCTTCATGCAGCTGTAAAAACAGAACACAGGTCAATGGAGAAGTGGGAATGAGGCTTTAGGGAGCAGTATTCATTTTTTCCACTCAAAAAAGACTTTTAAACCTAAAAAAAAGTTGTGTTTTTCCATTCCAAACTTGTCTGTGAATCAAATTGTAGCATCAGCTTCTTGAAACATGCTTGTTTTTCCAAAAACTAAATCCATAGCACTGAACCTAGAGCTTAATATCATCCCTACACCCTGTTGTAGCCTCTTTTGTTGGGCCAGTCCAAAGATAATGCTGGTCATCAAGCATGGTTCCAGATCCAGTCAGACATTTTCCAATACCAAGGTCTCCATTCCATATGAATCTGACCTGCACATGTTATTCACCTGATTCAGAAAAGTGCCATTTTTTTTCTGGTCCCTTTTTTTGTGCCAATTTGGCCATATTAACCCTTTAAGGGGCACACAGTGATGAACAAGTGACAAACATAGTATCAATGGATCATGAAATTACCAACTTGACCTGTACAGTGTGCCTTATTTTTGGAACTTTCATTAGGCATTCCCAACAAACATACAATATGATAAAATGCTGCTTAGACTAACAGAAAGGTGTTTTAAAGTAAAGCATATTTTAAACCCCCAAAGCTACAATAAAATACACATTAACAATGTACAGTATATTAAAACCTCTGTAAAAGCAAACTGTGGTTTATTGCCGACTCTGAAAACTAAGAGCAGATTTGAGACCTCCAATCAAAGAAGGAATGCAATTAACAAAAGGAATCAGCTTCTCATTCAAAAATTGGTTAACACAAAAACCATTAGCCACAGTGTTCCCTCAGGATGAGGGTTAAAACCCACTGCTACAGGGAGTGGAATTTCTTGTAGTTGGAAAAATGAAAAAATGCACAAATATGCTGATTTGCCTTAGTAATTAATTTAATTATTATGCTGGTAGGGCGGCACGGTGGCACACTGGTAGCGCTGCTGCCTCGCAGTTAGGAGACCTGGGTTCGCTTCCTTGGTCTTCCCTGCGTGGAGTTTGCATGTTCTCCCCATCTCTGCATGAGTTTCCTTCGGGTGCTCCGGTTTCCTCCCACAGTCCAAAGACATGCAGGTTAGGTGCATTGGCGATTCTAAATTGTGTTTGGTGTGTGTGTGTGTGTGTGTGTACCCTGCGATGTTCTGGCACCCTGCCCAGGGTTTGTTTCCTGCCTTGCGCCGTATGCTGGTTGGGATTGGCTCCAGCAGACCCCTGTGACCCTGTAGTTAGGATATAGCTGGATGGGCTGGATAATGGATGGATGGATTATGCTGGTATGCCATGTTTAATGCAGAGCATTAAATTCTAGATTTTACCTCCAGTGGCAATTACATTTCTTGAAATTACACTTTTTGAAAGAATGAAGTCAACCTTATTTGCACCCCTATCCTTACGAGGTGTGATCAAAAAATATGGTAAATGTTTTAAAAAAAAAATTTTTATTGCAATAAAAGATTTACAACTACTAGTCACCCTCAAAATACTCTCCTCCACATTGAATGCACTGATCCCAATGCTCCTGCCACTTTGCGAAGCAGTTCTGGAAGTTTTATTTTGAGAGTGTTTTTAGTTGGGCTGTCGTGGCTGCCTGGATGTCCTCAATGGATTGAAATTGTTTGCCTTTCATGGTCATTTTGAATTTAGGGAACAGCCAGAAATTGCACAATGCCAGATATGGCAAATAAGGTGGATGCGGACACAGCGTAATGTTTTTATTCGACAGAAATTGTCGTACTAGAAGGGATGTGTGACAAGGAGCATTGTCACGATGAAGAATGTAACCATTTCAACATTTTCCTTGGTTATTGATGTTGAAAGACGTCCTAATCTTTTCTCATCTTGAACCAAGTCAGATCTATTACGAAATCGAGCAAACCACCATAAACCAATTTTAACATCTGATGGGTTTCCTGAGCTTTTTGCAGTTTGAAACAAAATTTGATGTTAATGTATTGCTCAATATCCATTATTAATGACAAACTTGAAAAACACACTTGAATTCAACAGTGGCTCACAAATTGAACTGTTTTGCATTGCTCTTGGATGGTGCTCTATATCAATATTCACCGTACTTTTGGATCACTTTTGGATATTGTACATTAATTCAAACCCAAATATACTCTCCAAGTTGCTTATCCACTTTCCGAGCACAGCAAATAAAAAAAGCTCATCCTTGGCATTTCCTTTTTAGTTTCTGGACAGACTTTGTCTCTGGCTGGGAGTCTTTTTACAAGCCCCCAACACCAAGACGGCGTTAAAAGAACTACTTCTAATTCCCTACAAGAATTATATTCATGTAAGTCCTGAATTTGCTAACCATGGCCTTCCCTTGAAGCACTGCCTCCAGAGAAGTTACATAGCACCACTGGCTTCTAAATTGATTATCTACAGCAGTTCTGTTTAATTTTCAGTTTTACTGTATTTTAAAGTACTTAGAAATTCCATCTAGCCTGGAAGTGTTTGGTTTTTTGAAAAGTTATTCTGTCTGCCTAAAATTATTACATTACAGTAACAATTTAACATCTTTCTTCTTATACATCTTTGCCATGTATGCAATGAAAAGGTTTTATAGGAACGTCTGAAAAATACCTCAGATGCTTAATAAACAAGTACAAGGGAAAAAAATCATTAAAGTTCAGCAAGGGATCTGAACAAAGACACTAATGCCAATCGTGGTACTTTACATTGCGTCGTTGCAAGATGTGCATGTTGTCATGGTGTAGGAAGTCATTGTTATTGTCATTCATTGTTTTAACAAAAAAAACTGTTCGATTTACAGAAACATGGTTCTTGATAATGACATACTACTTTTCAAATTATTTGTTACATGTACACCTAAGGATACTTCAAAACAGTCTACAGGCTACATGAAAAATGAATTACAATTTTTTAATCTACAATTCTATATTTCATGTTTTTCTTTAAGCACTTGTAAAGGGTACATTTCCATCTCATTCTACTCACTCCATTTAATGCCTTACTTTGACTAGTCATAATTGTAACAACATGCTGGTATTGAAGGATTATTGTGAGAACAGAATATAACTGAGTTATGGTAATGTGAGGCAAAAATTGCAGTATAATGAGAAAACCACGTCAGAGCCAAGAATGACAAATGAGAAGGCAACCAAAACACAAAAGCAAAACAAGAATCAGAAGTTAATGTCAGAAAGCAGAAGAGAAAAAAATGATGTAAATTATTTTTATAATTCTGCATTTTTGACCCAGTGCTCTGTTCTTTGACTTTGCTTTGGATATACTGTATTGGGACTTTCTTTGTTTCGGATTGGCTTACTGCTTCAGGAAATTATTTGCCTTTTCTGCTTTACAGAGTTTGCTTTTGTTTTATAGCATATTTGTTAAAAACAAATCTTTTATTTTATATAGATTCTTCCTTTTGTTGTAATTGAGTCTCATTTCTTAAAGTAATACTTTAAATATATATATATATATATATATATATATATATATATATATATATATATATATATATATATGGATGCTCTGGAATATATATAGCAGCTTAGGGAGGATGCTCATTTGACATTATTATTTCTCCCTGTTACAAGTGAGATGGACATTGGACCATCTTGTTTCATTATATGCATAGTAACATCCTAAATTGTATTAGAATGAATTTTATATTTACTTACGATGGATATCCCAGATATTTAAACTGCTTTGATATTTTGAACAAATAGCTATCCAGTCAAATATGATGTTCTAAAGAAACCAGAGATCTTATGAAATTCTCCTAATATATCCAAGACTAATGTTAGAGTTTAATTGGGGGTTGATTTGTTTTCAATCCTATTCTTGTAAAATTCATCTAATTGTATCGAATGTTGTGTGATTTCAATATAATATATAAAAATTAAAAAAAAATAATATTAATTGTGGGTCTGATATGTAAAGCATTCTATACAATAATTATGTTCTGATGAGTCAAAATGTCTGCATTATATTTATTAGTATAGTTAAAATGAAAGTTTGAGTTATTTTTATTTGTAGAAAGTGACAGGCTTTTCTTATTTGTTTCTATGAGCTTTTAGATTGACACTTCTGTAATTATATTTTTACCGGTCAATTATTTGACTTAGAGATATTTTAAATTACAATTAAAATTAGAATAAGATGCCTTTAATTACATTTTGACTAGGCAAAACTTTATTTTGATGTCTTACCTTTTTGTTATATGTGATTTAGACAGATTTGGTCAAATTTTAATTGCAGACATCTCTTACTTTTAAAGTTGACTAGTCAAAGTCAAACTTCAGTTTGCAAGAATTAATGCATACTTGCAGTGAAACTGGATGCAACACCCAGTGATGTACTTTTCTCATTTACGACACATGAGGGGAGTCTTGTATTTTAAATCTGTCTTTGTGACTGCTATGTAAAGTGGCCAAAGAACCACATCCTTTCCATAGTCTCACCTTTCACACTCACTGCAGTGCAAGAGAGAGATGTACGCCAAAACCCTCCACCCCCAACCCTCGTATCACTCTTCTCTGTCCTCTCAGTTGTTCTCATCCACACAAGATGGGGGCACAAGAAAATGAAATGGGCATCTAAAGATGTACTACAACTTTTTGAAACATACAGTTGTAGGCAAAGGACCAGGGGCCTCATGTATAATGCCGTGTATAGAACTTACACTAAAATAATGTTGTACGGACAAAAGTGGAAATGTGCGTGCACGTAAAAAAATTCAGATGCATAAAACAATCTAAGCCAGCTTCCATGCACTTCAGCTCCATACATCAGCATGAAAAGTAACAGATTTGCACACTCCTGCCGCCTAGAATTTAGCAAATCAATATAAATATCACCTTCACTGTTTAGTGTTTGGTTAAAAGACAATGGAAAAAGCACGTAAAAAAAGAGTCGCAGTGAATACAAGGTGGAGGCAAGGAAAAACGTACTATTTGTTGGCTTAAGCAGTGGTATAAACAACAAAAGCAAGTTGATTGAGTGATACAGAGTGGCGGAGATACTTGAAAGTTAAACTTCAGAAAGTCACACAGTGCCTGAAATAAATAAAAAGTTGTCAGATATCCAAGTCGCTGGGAAAAGGCAAGTCGTAGCCCACCTTCTGAGTGTGAAATGGAAGTGTATTAGGGTACAGAGAAGAGAAAAATATAGGGACATAGTGAAAAAAAGGCTGAAATGTCCACTTTTAATCTCAAAGTTTATTTTGTCATTGAAGTAGAACGTCGCAAAATTAATCGTAAAATCAATGTTAAATTTACTAGAGTTTCTTAAATTCCATTGTAACTAAAGTAGCACATTAAATGCTTCATATTCTATGTGTTCTTCTACAGTATGTGCTCAATGTGTATGAATCACTATGTGCTTCTTAAACTGGCTTTCTCTTATGCCAACAGGACACAAAAAACATTACATGCATGATATTACAGCTCTCTGAACAATTTAAATACTAAGATGTATACTTGATATCACTTTCATGATGAAATTAATTAAAGTATGTATTAAACATGAGGGTAGGGTGGCACAGTGGTAGCGATAAGCTGGCACCCCATCCAGAAATTTTTCCTGCCTCCCGCAAGATGCTTGCTGGGACATGAGTGACACTCCATGAAATAATATAATGCAGCAGCATTGTCTCTTTCAAATGTACTAACCCCCATTTCCTGTCCTTCCTTTTGTTTCTTCACATAACCAATCGCCACACAATAAGCTCTTTAATAAATGTCAGACCATCTGTAAGCTTAAAACGCAGATTCTTCAGAACTTTTAAAGAACATTAAAATATTTTCATAGTACATGTTTAATTATTCCATTCATCTATCCATCCAGTCAAAGCAAGCAAACAGTGTGAGTCAGGACCAATCCCTGGATGGGTCGCCAGCTCATTGCTACCGCTGCGCCACCGTGCCCAAACATTTAATTATTAACTGCACATTATTTAAATGAAGTTAAAAATGTATCTGTATAATGTAATATACTTACTTGATGCACTTCATTTTAAAAATAATATCAAGAGTTCCAAGAAGATAGCTCATGAAAATCTGTCGACTTAAAAGCCGGTCGTCATCTGTAAATGTGCACTCTCTTCTATTGAATTGAATTCCTTATTATTATTGTATGGTACAATGAGATTCAATATGCAAATCCTCCATGAACTTATTTTTCTATAAAATAGTAAAATAGCAGTAATAATAATAATATGTTAAAAAAACAATGAAAAATAGACAATGTGAAAGCATAAGTACAACATGCATGCACATATAGTGTGGATAGTGCAAATGGTTCATGAAGTGGTTCAGGTTCTGCAAATATTACAACTTTTGTGCAAGTTTGCAGTGAGATAATTGTAATTCTAAGTGCAAAACAGTTCTACCAAGAGCACTTGATGGACTGATTAAGTGCATTTATAGCTCTTATGATGAAACTGTTTCTGAACCTTGAGGTTTGTGCAGGAAAGGTTCTGAAGCGTTTGCCGAATTGAAGAAGTTCAAATAGACTGTGTGCATGGCTAAGTCATCATGTGCTATAAATGTTCTCCAGGGTAGATGCTGTATCCCAATAATCCTCTGCGCTCTCAACACTGAACAGCTGTGATTCCACACTCAGATACAGTGGGTTAAAATACTCTTGAGTGATACACTGAGAGTAGCAACGCTAAAGCAGCTATGGTATTTGGAAAGGTTTGGCCATTCTGTTGACCAATATATTATTACAGGTTGATTACAATCAGATATCTTAAATTTATAAATGATATGTGGTTAATTACAGTGTATTTCATAAAGCTTTGTCACAGAAATCACACAGGAACTGTAGCACTGATTTGACTGTGGGTTCCACCAATTTACAAAACCGAATGGAAACTTGCATATGCGCAGGATAAGACTGGCGTGAGAATGTGCGTAGCTTGACATCTAGTTTAGTTTTTATATGTCTTGAAGTGAGCTTGGAAAGTGGCGTATGCAACATTTGCATATGCACCGTTTATATATGAGGCCCCAGGAGATGAACATTGGGAAATGCAACAAAAGAATAGTCAGAAAGTCTCTATGACCCAGTACAGTAGTTACCTTTGTGAGCTGGAATGTTAAAGGTCTGAATCATGAATTAAAGAAAAGGTATTCTCTCACCTAACAGGTCTAAACACTAAAATAAT
This sequence comes from Polypterus senegalus, assembly GCF_016835505.1. Classification (NCBI taxonomy): domain Eukaryota; kingdom Metazoa; phylum Chordata; class Cladistia; order Polypteriformes; family Polypteridae; genus Polypterus; species Polypterus senegalus. The sequence continues at coordinate 171,425,157 of NC_053154.1, forward strand.
ATTTTTACAGGAGACCCATTTATTAAGCAAGTATCACTTTCGGCTGCACTGGCCAAATATTCCATTCCAGCTTTACAAAGAAAACTAGAGGTGTGGGAATTCTTATACATAGAACAGTCTCATTTGTAGTATAAGACTTAGCATCTGATCCTGAAGGGGGATATGTGATTGTTATGTGTTATTTATTTAACTGTAAAGTGATTTTGGTAAATATCTATGCACCCAATGTGGATGATAAGGACTTCATCCAAAATGTATTTGCATCCATTCCCAATGTGAACACTCTTAAAATTATAATGGCTGGGGACTTTGTGTTTTAAATCCAGACCTAGATAGGTCTTTTGCCAAAGGGGTGATGACATCTAACACTGCTAAAAAAATTACACAGTTTGTAACTGATCATAACTTATCAGACTCCTGGAGATTTCTAAACCCAAACTCAAGAGCATATTCCTTCTACTCACCAGTACATCACTGTTACTCTGGAATTGTTTATTTTTTGTATATATGTAACAGGTGTCTGGTCACACTTTCAGGTAATCTAACTTAGACACCATCCAAATATCCGACTACGCCACCCAGTTTTATTAAGAGACTGGGAACTCCTGAAATTTACCAATAATAGCACACAGGTTTCTTTAAATTGGGCGGTGAGTAAACACACAATGAAAGACACAACAGCAATTTCAGGAAGTAACAGTAACTTCTATTACACTAGACAATAATAAGTACATGAAAAAGATAAATGAACATAAACCAAATCTAACAGTATCATAAAGAAAATTTCTTATCTTAGAAAGGAAAGCCCACAGTCCACACTCTAAAAGTCCATTAAAAATATGAATTGGATGATACAACCTGTAGTGGTGCAAAGTCCTGTTTGTTCTCAGTGTTACCTCAAGACTTAATTGTTCAACTGTCCACGGATGCACTCTGTTCACCGGACACTCGTTTCCAAGAGAATCGTGGAATCCCTGTCGGTGTCTCTTCGTTGTTCCTTTTTTTCCACTCTGGGCTTCTTGTATTGCTGTGACCTAGGCATGCCTTATTTCTTGTCTGCCAGCTTGGCTCGGTCCTTCCATGCAGCTTCCCTCTCTCGCTGGGCCCACAACCGGCGTCTCCTTATGGAGCTGTCTCTTCCTCCTGGAAGTATTGCCGTCCTTGTGTCTCACGTCGTGCCAGCCACGTACCCTTGTCAGCCTGCGAGCCCCTTTGCTCTGTCCGGGTGTCTTGGCAGCGTTCTCAGTGGACCGTCCCCCCTTGCCTTCTCCTGGCCAGAGCTTAAATCTCCTTCAGTCCCTGCCATTATCAGTTCTGGACAATCAGATTAAACAATGGTACATCTGCATTTCACAAACAATCCTGACACAATCATTAACTGGATTATCCAGTCTCCTCCAAGGAAGCAGCAGCTCTGTTATCACACGTGGTATTGTTTGTAAATCTCAACAAGCCATAAACTTCAAAATGGCAACTCTTTTGCAAGACAGCAAATACTTACATCCTGCAGACAGCCATGACACAATCAGTAACTGGATTATGCAGGAAATTGAAAAACAAGGTCCCCTTCTGACATATATTATATAGTGTAACAGAATAAGATGCTTCTCGCACCCTTGCACCCTCAGACACCACGTCAGACATTAGGTAAAAGTCCAATAATTATATTTATTTTATAATAAAGTGCACAAAGCACCCTCTACTCCCAAATACTCCAATAAACAATGAACAATAACAAATCCTCCACTCCCAGACGCTTAGCCACCCTGCCTCCCAACTCAGCTCATCGTCTGGGAGCCCCTGAGTCCTTTTATATTCCCTGACCCGGAGGTGTTCCTTCCCAACAGTCCACAAGTCCTTATTCCTTCCGGGTCAGGGTAAATAATGTTTCTCACCCCGGAAGCCCGCTCTTCCTATGACGAACTTCCGGTCATAGGCATGAAGAATTCTTCGGTCCTCCCTGCAGCTCCCTCTCGTGGCCCCCATGGCATCCAGCAGGGCGGTGCACAAAAACTACATGGTCCATAATGCCCTGCTGGTCTTCTGGGGACCTCCATGCTGCAAGGAGGGCTCCACCTGGCGGCTTGGGGGTATTGGCCGGGGTACATGGCCGGCCATATCTTACAATAGATAAGTTCTTGCCTACGAATAAATCTTGTAAGTACGGCACTATTGTTATCTCCGACCACGCCCTTTTGATTATGGAGCTAAAATCACTATGTCCCATACTCATCTCGCAACTGGCATCTTAACCCACTTTTATTAGCAGATGAGAACTGTACAGAATTTATGTCCAAGCAAATCGATATTTTTTTAGAGACAAATACATCCTCGGAGGTTTCCGTAGGAATACTCTGGGAAACTCTGAAGGCTTTCTTTCTTTCTTACTTAAGAAGACAGATTAACTCATATCTTTCCCCAAAAAATAAATCAGAAACCAAGAAGGTATCAGAGCTAATCAGTGAAATTACCAGAATAGATCTAGAACATTCCAGGTGTCCAAATGAAGCACTTCGTAGGAAAAGACAGGCTCTGCATTCAGAAGTCAACTTGTTGACAACTAAAGGAACAGAAGAACTCATTTTTAAATGAAGACATCATTGCTATGAACACGGAGAGAAAGCTAATAAGATCTTAGTTCAACAAATTCACAAGCAGGAAGTCTGTAATTCAATCCCAGCAATTACCAACACAGACAGAGACAAAATAATTGACCATGAAAATATAATGCACACATTTAGAGACGACTATAAGTCCTTATATTCTACTAAGTTTGAAGAAGACAAGACACAACCTAATGCATTTCTGGATGCATTACAGATACCACAACTAGATATTCTCAGTACAGAGGAATTGGATAAACCTCTGGCACTATCAGAATTCCTAGATGCTATAAACTTACTTCAGAGTGGGAAAGCAGCAAGCCCTAATGGCTACCCTGCCAAATTTTATTAAAAAAAAACTTCTCAATTAAACTTGCTCCTCTTTTATTAGCAACATTTACAGAAGCTAGAGACTATACAATTCTAACTCAGACTTTTCATCAAGCTTTAATTACTGTATTTCCTAAGCAAAATAAGGACTTATTAAAAGGTGCATCATACAGACCAATTTCACTTTTGAATAATGATGTTAAGATACTCTCCAAAGTCCTAGCTAGAAGGATTGAGAAAGTTCTTTCGGTAAAATCACAAGACCAAATTGGATCTATTAAAGGCAAGCACTTAGCTTCCAGTCTTTGACGCCTGTTTAATGTATTATATTCACCCACAAAGTCTAACACCCCAGAGATATTATCATTGGATGCAGAAAAAGCATTTGATATGGTTGAATGGAACTACCATTTCACCGTATTGAAGAAATTTTGGTTTGGCCTGAACATTTGTGCATGGATCAAAGTACTATATACCAGTCCAGAAGCTTCAAGTTTGTATTAACAACATTAATTCAGACTATTTCAAACTTGAACATGGTACTAGACAAGGATGTCCCTTGTCACCACTGCTTTTTGCAATCGCCATTGAGCCACTGGCAGTTCACTGTTGAAATGCTTATGAGATTAAGGGGATTATTAGAGAAGGATTTCTCTATATGCAAATGATGTGGTACTGTATATATCCAATCCACAAAATACTGTGCTTGCAGTCCTAACAGCACTAACAGAAGTTTAAAAGATTTCAGGTTTCAGAATTAATTTGAACAAAAGTGTGCTCTTCCTAGTAAATTCTCAAGCATACAATATTAGATTGAACACCTTCCCTTTTATCAGCACAGATCAGTTTAAATACCTAGGGGTAAACAGCACAAATAAACATAAAGCTCTTTACCAACAAAATCTTCCTGTCTTCATGGAAAAATTAAGCAAAACTTGCATATATGGTTTACCGTCCATCTCACTTTAGCTGGAAGTATCAACATTGTGAAGATGAATATCCTTCCTAAGCTCTTTGTCTATTTCAAAACTTTCCAATATATCTTTAAATAATTGTTTTAAGAAATTAGATTCAATCATAACCTCATTTATTTGGAATACAAAACATCCACGTACCCAAAGAACTAAGGCAGAAGGTGGCATGGCTCTACCTAACTTTCAATTTTATTATTGGGCGGCAAATATACAAGCTATAAAAACCTGGGCATTGACACAAATAGATGAACAGACACAGGCTTGGTTGGCAATAGAAATGAAATCCTGTAGTACTTCTTTATATTCCTTGCTTTGTACCCCAAAAAGTACAAGTCATCACCAATATACTAACGACCCAATTGTGCTTCACTCACTCAAAATATGGAACCAATGTAGGAAGTATTTTAAGATAGAGAAACTTTTATCTGTGGCACCTTTTTCCACCTTCTTAAATGTATGTAGTTTTTAGTTCAGTATTCTGGGATGCCCCATGCAGAGCTCAGACTCGAGTTCAAGAGAAAAGCATTGGCATTACCTGAATGCTTTTGCCTACTAATGCTCTACATCTAGTTTGACAGAATTGAAAAAATAATGCATTGAAGAATGAACAAAGAGTCACAGCTCTCATTGTTTCATAGAAAATATTGATATGTTTGTAAATGGAGTGCAAGTCTCTTACTCTTAAAAACTTGAATAAAAAATATATATATAAATGTGTTAAAATTATTGTATATGTGAAGAAATAATTATTTCAGTGCATTAAATTTTGAAAATGTTAACAGGAAGAAAATATGGAAAATGTTCAAGAAGGAGAAAACTTTGTGAAGGCACTGTATTTTAAATGTGAAATGTACTACTTTCAGTTATTGGATCTCCACCCTCTTAAAAGCCTAACGGCTCATCACACAAGATATTGTGTTGCATACCATAACTGAGCATTTCCTATATTACTGTGAAAACTGCTGTGGTATTTCAAATCTATTTCCACAAGTAAATAAAGGTTTAAAAGGTATTAATTCTGTCAAGACTTAATTTTGTTTGGCGTAACTGATAAAACACTTTTGCCTATAGGGATATAATTTAAACCTTAAATTCAGTCAAAAAACAAAAATAAATATACATGTAATTTACATTTTTTTTTAAATATATTGCTACCAAAATTTACATATTTTAAAATATGTTACAATATACTTCAAATATAAATATATTACAATATCTAGTATGCTGAAATTTATTGTGAAAAATGTAAATTAAAATTACTGAATTCTTTAGGGGGTCTACCTCTGGGGACTATTGTTTTGCTCTGAGACTTTAATGCTCACGTGGATGACGACAGCAAACCTGGAAGGGTGTGATTGAAAGGAACGGCCTGAAAATGAGCTTCCTTTGGGCATCTGAGCTCAACCTTAGAGATAGGGTAAGGCGTGCAGACCTTTGGGAGGAGCTCAAAGTAGAGCCTTTTCAAAGTAAAAACATAAGAAATGAATTATCTTTCAGAACATGAGTCAGGGCATACAGTATAATGTATTGTATGTCTTTTACACAATGTGTTTGGAAATATGTTATAATATATAGGATCCACAGTTATTGTTGATAGAGGATGCAACATAGATAGAAAAAGACTATATACTGTAACTATAGCAAGGAGGTAAAATTAAATCAATGTAAACAAAGTATTGTAATATCTCTTCTGCACAATGGGTTCGGGAATATATTTGTTGTAATATACTAAGAGAAATTTTATATTTTGTTATATTTCAGATTTAATCAAAAATATATATTTGAGTTACTTATATTTTTATATTTAAGATACATTTAAATGTGTTGGGTATTCTGTAATATATTTTAATTTTCTTATTGGAATATACTACAGAATTGAATGGTAATGCTAAATAAATTGAAAATATTTCAAACATCTTAATTTTTTATATTATTGGGTGGCAAGGTGCCACAGTGGTAGCGCTACTACCTTGCAGTAAGGGGCCCAGGGTTCTCGTCCCATTTGCTCCTAGTGTGGAGTTTGCGTGAGTTTTCTCTGGTGCTCCAGTTTCCTTCCACTATCCAAAGACATGCAGATTAGGTGAATTGGTGACGCTAAATTGATATTTTTTGCGTTTTTTCCACTAATAACCACACATGTGGTAAGCAGACCAGCAATTTAATGTCAGTTTAAGACAAGCTGTTGAACGATGCTTAGGCTCATTTGAGAGCACTTCACACAGCCTAATTATCGCACCACATCATTTGAGGCAACAATGCTTCACTTAAAGTAATAACAGTGCAAGATAGACTTGAAGACAACTTCCAGAGAGTGCTTTAGGAAGTTCTTCTAAACACTAGGTGTACTAATTGTACCTTTGGTTTTTACTGCCTACTACAATGTGATCTCTCTGCCATTACTGACAAATGTAATTTTTATGCCATTTTCACACACAATTCACAATGTTTCCTTATAATTTTCAGTCAATGCTTTCAAAGTGCTGCCATCATTTAAAACCACGGACTCCAGCATGAATGGATTTTTTTGCAGTGACTACATCAAAATCAATGTACAAATTCAGACCATTTATTGATAATAGCTTAAAACAAACTGTCACTTGTCCCACCCACCATGATGTCATTGTCCTCCTACCAGCAATCCTTCATATGATATTAGTGGCAATTATAATTAAACCAAAACAATTCAAGTGTGAGTGGGCTGTGTTAAGGGTCCAATTTAGGACACATTCCTGCCTTTTCCTGATGATGTTGGGATAGGCCTTAGCCCCCTACAACTATACAGTATCATCATATTACGTGTAAGTGATTAATAGTATTTTATTTAAAAGGTTATGTGATCTCCCCAAAATACTGTTTGTAAATCTTGCCAGTAATCACAAGTTCATTACAATGATTTTTGCAAATCCAACAGTAGATTTTAATAAACATTTTATAACAAGTAAGCCCACTACTTCATTGGTGGTGCTCAGAGTGTATGTGAAGATGAAGGGAGTGTGGGAATTACTCTTTTGAACAAATATGGAAAATGACTGAAATGTACAATTTGTCAGAGTGTGTCTCACTGAGCAGGCAATGTGTTTATTAAAGTGCGCAAGTAAAGTCACTTGGGAATATAAGGCACAGAGCAAGGCTTAAATGCATTAATATCAAACTGCTTACTGAAGGTCCACTATGACACACATTTATTTGTATTGAGTCTTTAAGATCCACAGTTATTGATGCAGCATGCAAAACGCAGAGAAGAAGACTAAATATTTAGAGCAGGGAGTTAAAAGTAAATCAATGTAAACAAAATGTGTTCTGTTTCAAGTAACAGACTGTTTAGATTCAAAAATGGAAAGGATGAAAAATGTAAAATAGCACAAGCAAATTGACAGACCCGGGGAGTTTTAGCTGCCCGTTTTCTGCTGTTAAGCAAAACATGAAGGATGAAGCAATACCTGATCATAAAAATCAGAAACAATCATGTTTAAGTGATTTCTAAACATTATAGTTGGCCGAAGAAGAAGAAGAGAGGGGAGACGTGTCCAGAGGCAGGTGGACAGGAGGAATGTAAAGAGAGTGGAACTGAGGGTAGGAACTTTGAATGTTGGCAGTATGACTGGTAAGGGTAGAGAGTTAGCAGATATGATGGAGAGAAGGAAGGTTGATATATTGTGTGTGCAAGAGACTAAATGGAAGGCGAGTAAGGCCAGGTGAATCGGAGGTGGATTCAAATTGTACTATCATGGTGTGGATGGGAGGAAAAATGGAGTAGGGGTTATTCTGAAGGAACAGTATGTCAAGAGTGTTTTGAAGGTGAAAAGAGTGTCAGACAGAGTAATGATTATGAAGCTGGAAATTGGAGGTGTGATGATGAATGTTGTTAGTGCATATGCACCACAAGTTGGGTGTGCAATGGGTGAGAAAGAAGATTTTTGGAGTGAGTTGGATGAAGTGATGAACAGTGTACCCAAGGGACAGAAAGTGGTGATTGGAGCGGATTTCAATGGGCATGTTGGTGAAGGGAACAGTGGAGATGAGGAGGTGATGGGTAGGTATGGTGTCAAGGAGAGGAATGAAGAAGGTCAGAGGATAGTGGATTTTGCCAAAAGGATGGACATGGCTGTGGTGAATACGTATTTTAAGAAGAGGGAGGAACATAGGGTTATGTACAAGAGTGGAGGAAGATGCACACAGGTAGATTACATCCTATGCAGAAGAGCTGATCTGAAGGAGATTGAAGACTGCAAAGTGGTGGCAGGGGAAAGTGTAGTTAAGCAGCATAGGATGGTGGTCTGTAGGATGACGTTGGAGATCAAGAAGAGGAAGAGAGTGAGGGAGAGCCAAGGATCAAATGGTGGAATTTGAAAAGGAAGACTGCAAGGTTGAGTTTAGGGAGGAGGTGAGACAGGCACTGGGTGGCAGTGAAGAGTTACCAGACAGCTGGGAAACTACAGCAGTAAGAGTGACAGCAAGAAGGGTGCTTGGCGTGACATCTGGAAAGAGGAAGGAAAAGGAAACCTGGTGGTGAAATGAGGAAATACAGGAGAGTATACAGAGGAAGAGGATGGCAAAGAAGAAGTGGGATAGAGATGCAGAAAGTAGACAAGAGTACAAGGAAATAAGGCGCAAGGTGAAGAGAGAGGTGGCGAAGGCTAAAGGCTAAAGAAAAGGCGTATGATGAGTTGTATGACAGGTTGGACACTAAGCAGGGAGAAAAGGACCTGTACCGATTGGCTAGACAGAGGGACCGAGCTGGGAAAGATGTGCAGCAGGTTAGGGTGATAAAGGATAAAGATGGAAATGTACTCACAAGCGAGGAGAGTGTGTTGAGCAGATGGAAAGAGTACTTTGAGAGGCTGATGAATGAAGAGAATGAGAGAGAAGAGGTTGGATGATGTGGAGATAGTGAATCAGGAAGTGCAACAGATTAGCAAGGAGGAAGTAAGGACAGCTATGAAGAGAATGAAAAATGGAAAGGCCGTTGGTCCAGATGACATACCTATTGAAGCATGGAGGTGTTTAGGAGAGATGGCGGTGGCGATTTTAACCAGATTGTTTAATGGAATCTTGGAAAGTGAGAGGATGCCTGAGGAGTGGAGAAGACGTGTACTGGTGCTGATTAAGAAAAAGGGGGATGTGCAGGACTGCAGTAACTACAGGGGAATAAAATTGATGAGCCACAGCATGAAGTTATGGGAAAGAGTAGTGGAAGCTAGGTTAAGAAGTGAGGTGATGATTAGTGAGCAGCAATATGGTTTCATGCCAAGAAAGATCACCACAGATGCAATGTTTGCTCTGAGGATGTTGATTGAGAGGTTTAGAGAAGACCAGAAGGAGTTGCATTGCATCTTTGTGGACCTGGAGAAAGCATATGACAGGGTGCCTCGAGAGGAGCTGTGGTATTGTATGAGGAAGTGGAGTGGCAGAGAAGTACATAACAGTTGTACAGGATATGTATGAGTGAAGTGTGACATTGGTGAGGTCTGCCGTAGGAGTGACGGATGCATTCAAGTTGGAGGTGGGATTACTGTACATCAGGGATCAGCTCTGAGCCCTTTCTTATTTGCAATGGTGATGGACAGGTTGACAGACAAGATTAGACAGGAGTACCCATGGACTATGATGTTTGCTAATGACATTGTGATCTGTAGTGATAGTAGGGAGCAGGTTGAGGAGACCCTGGAGAGGTGGAGATATGCTCTAGAGAGGAGAGAAATGAAGGTCAGTAGGAACAAGAAAGAATACATGTTAAATGAGAGGGAGGTCAGTGGAATGGTGAGGATGCAGGGAGTAGAGTTGGTGAAGGTGGATGAGTTTAAATACTTGGGATCAAGAGTACAGAGTAATGGGGATTGTGGAAGAGAGGTGAAGAAGAGAGTGCAGGCAGGGTGGAATGGTTGGAGAAGAGTGTCAGGAGTAATTTGTGACAGACGGGTATCAGCAAGAGTGAAAGGGGTGGCCTACAGGACATTAGTGAGACCAGCTATGTTATATGGGTTGGAGACGGTGGCACTGACCAGAAAGCAGGAGACAGAGCTGGAGGTAGCAGAGTTAAAGATGCTAAGATTTGCCTTGGGTATGACGAGGATGGACAGGATTAGAAATGAGTACATTAGAGGATCAGCTCAAGTTGGACGGTTGGGAGACAAAGTCAGAGAGGCGAGATTGCATTGGTTTGGACATGTGCAGAGGAGAGATGCTGGGTATATTGGGAGAAGGATGCTAAGGATAGAGCTGCCAGGGAAGAGAAAAGAGGAAGGCCTAAGCGAAGGATTATGGATGTGGTGAGAGAGGACATGCAGGTGATGGGTGTAACAGAACAAGATGCAGAGGACAGAAAGATATGGAAGAAGATGATCTGCTGTGGCGACCCCTAACGGTAGCAGCCAAAAGAGGAAGAGGAAGATATTCCTAAGATTTAGAGCAAAGAGAATAAAGATAAACCTATTAAGAAGACATTTCAAACTACATTCTAAAAGTAACTGAAAATAGCTGAACATTATGGCAGATATGAAAACAGCAAAACTCTGCAGAGACAGCTTGAATGTGATTGTGCTGGTTAGTTTTAGAGACACGCCATCTGCACTGGAAGCAGACAATGAGTCATTGTCTAAAGCATTGCAAATATCAGTTTAAGCCAACAGTACATTTGCCTATAGCATTCAAGTAAAATCAGACCATTGCTGTGGACCTACACAAATGAAAAATGCTACTTGCACATAATTATCCCCTCATACCTTTAAGGCATGGTAGCAATTACTTCTCAAAGGAGTCTTTAGCGCAGGGGTCTCAAGGTTGTAAGATTCGTTCTTACCCAAAATCTTACTTCTTTGCTTTTAACAGATCATGTTACTTTAATGCTAAGGCCTAGTGATTTCATTCTGCCATATCAGGTCATTGTTATATTACAGATTTTTCTTTTCCAGTGATGTCTTCTAAGTGATTTGTGGCCTGTTTCAGATTTGTAATTTGCAGTCTTACCCTTTTTTCTATTCCATTGCTTTCCAGATATTTTATTAAAACAGAGACTCTATAATGTACATACGGGTGTAACTAGGATGAAGTTGGGTGGTGAACTGCTGGCTGCTTGGGCATTTGCGTCTCATTGTTAGTTGGCAGATAGTTAAGAAAAAAAGAAGCAATCAGAAGCAGAGAATGCAGCTGTTTATGACTAAATTAAGGGTTTGGGAATCTTAATAACCAGTTTTACGGTGTATGAAACTCTCTCTTGCTGGAATAACATGTATGGACATCCTATGGGACCCTAATTCAAAACAGAAGGTGATTTAAGAAATTAAGAAATCAAACATGATGTTGAAATCTTTATTAATAATTTTAAAACTACCACAGAGTAATATACAGTATGCAGAGCACAGGGCTTATTGAGAGGTATAACAAAATGCAGAACAAGGTCTGTGAATGGAAAATTTCACTGGATTGGACTTTGATTAGAAACATCTAAATGCACAATAGGCTGCACAGTGCTTATGGATGTGAAAACAGATATCTGTACTGCATGCATCTTGGAAGGCATTGACAAACAAAGAGTACTCAAGGTGATTTTAAAAAGTATAGTGTAATTACATTTAGGCACTACTTAATGAATTTATCTATTCTGGCATTTTTGCCCCCTTTGTAAAGTATCTCCATCTTCATTGAAATGACCGAAAATGCGTATGTTTGCCTACCCTGAGAACGTGTGCATCAGCGACAAAATCCTTGAAGGGATGGTAATGTCACTGGCCAAAGGATTAATTGGAAACTGAAGTGACTGGTAAGTTGTTTGACTTTTGTACATGTATGCAGCATTCAGTCTATACAAAACACATTTTAGATGCATACAGGTACAGCTTCCACCATGGAAAGCAACTCCCATGTGTCTGCTGTGTTGGAATATGGTTTCTTGTGCAAAGGGTGACTAATCAGGGAATGAGACATAATGAATATGATCCAATCAGCCAAAGGCCACATATTTAACACAAATAAATCACAGCGCACTTAGAGTCTGCATTTTCAAAAGGATACGGCTCACGGCTCTGGTGAGCATTTTCAAAAGTCTAAGTTTTCGGGGATTTAAACAACAGGGTAGTGTGGATGTGTCCTCAGTTTCTAATTTCTTGTATTTGTTTTTTCATCTCCTAGTCATTTTTCCCTTTCATTTTTACATCTGGCCACTATTTTTCTTCCTAAGTGTTTATTGCAAGAGTTTGAAACAGGAAGCATTGGAGAGAACATTTGTAAAAATTTGTCAGCTGCAGATTCTCCAAAGAAATATGTGAATGCATCTCTGCAGCAGTCAACCCTCCCACACCACTATTTTGTATAAACAAAGGCAGGTTGTTATAGAAATTTCTCCTTGTATGAAATTTGAAATGATGCAGAATGTAGGAGATGAATGGTGGAAGGATTATCTTATTATTGCTGTGATTTAGGACGTGTTATTACTAAATGTGTTAGGCTTGGGAACAAGAATGCTCAGTACATTTTGGGGATGGTACCATGGACAATAGTGATAAACACTATTTAATAAATGCCCTCATGTCACTGCTGGTCAAAGCTAATTTGGAGCTGTAGGAGTTGCGCCCCTCTGTGTCCATTACACATAGTCAGAATTAGACATGTATGACCTTCACCTTTTGGTATACAGGGCGTGTGCCCCCTTCCGTTATATTAACAACATTCCTCTGTGTACTGCTGAATTTACATACCACATGGCCCTACCCTTCATAAACAATGTGAAGAGTGTGCACCTCCTTGCTTGCATAATTATTGCCCCTCTGTGTACATAACAATGTATATACTGTGCACTGACTTGGTGTTCAAAGTACATACCCTAATGGATTGACCAGCTCAGGCTGTAATCACCATTCCAAATTTGTTTTTCATGTTATCCATAGTAGTTAACATATTTACTTTATGGATGATTGTTATTCTGAGGCAGTACAAAATTTTATTAGTTCTGGCCTTCTAAGACAAATAGACTATGTTTAAATCCCAATTAAACATGAATAACAATTCATTCAGTGGAGGGGTCCTATTGGTAATTGAATATTTGAACACATCACATCATCATTAGCACTTTTCTTTCCTCCTCCTCTCATTATTCCCTCTGTACACCATTCTAATTGTTTGGACACTTCTTTGTAGATGATGCATTGTTTTATAGTGGCAGCTTGAGGACATTTCATGTCATTTGGTTTCCTCTTCACACAACTAGCAACAGATGTTTTTGCTGTAAATAATATGGAAAACAATTGAACAACCATAATGCATTAAAAAAATAAAACATTAAGGATGATCCCTAATGTCATATTAGTATTGTTGTTTTCGGATGTTAAGACAGATTAAGTCACATGAGGCTCTGGCAACTTTTTAGCTAAATATCTGAGAAAAAAAAACAAAACAACTTTGGCTAAAATATATTATTAGAAGTATGAAGGGTGTGACAGATAGGGGGCGCTATCGCTCTCTTGAACACTTGACCAAGATGTCAGACACCAGGTAAAAGTCCAAATATTTGTTTTATTCAGACTACACAGTGCACAAAGCACCCTCCTCTCCACATAAACCAATAAACAAATAAAATAATCAATAATCCTCCACTCCCAGACACGTTGCCACCCTTCCACCCAGCTCAGCTCAACGCTTTGGTGTCTTTCTCAATCTTTTATATTCCCTGACCTGGAAGTGTTCCCACAGTCCTTCAGTCTATGACTCCTTATTAGTTCTGGGTCAGATAAAAAGTCCTTTTCTTCACCCCAGAAGTAGGTCACTTCTGCTTTTTGCCTATGACACACTTCCGGGTTATAGGGCACAAATGACTTTCTGGGCCTCCCTGCAGTGTCCTCTGATGGCCCCTGTGGTATCCAGCAGGGCTGTAGAGGAAAACTCCATCATCCATGATTCCCTGCTGGTATTTGGGGCACCTCCATGCTGCAGGGAGAGCTCCACCTGGCGGCCTGGGGGTGTTGGCTGGGATGACAAGCCGGCCACAGACCACAGGGGTAACAAAAAAAAGAAAAAACATAAGAGCGAATTTTCTGTTCTGGGGTAAGTGTGGATACACTGCTACTAATAAGGGTGACTGTTGTTTTAGCCAAAAAATTAAAACCAATCAAATGATCCCTTACTAATTACTTCTAGTTATTTCATTTTTAATATGCTAGATTGCAATACAGTGTGGAAATATCTTTGCCCAAATGATATCAGGTTTCTAGTAGAAGTGAATGGAAAGGTCCTGTCAGTGTCAATAATCAGAATGGCAAGGTGGCCTACAGTATATGATTTAGTTTGCCAGGCAAATAATTGTAAATCTAATAACGCTTATGTGTGGAAATCTGCACTCAAAAACTAATGATATTGAAAGTGTGATGAACAGTAACATACACTTATGCCATATTAGAAACCAAGGAAGTGATATTCTACTATAGTGTGAACTTGAATAATACATCCATACTTGTGTTGGGGGAGATGAAATTCATGAATCTGAAAGTAGAATATACTGTTATACATATTAGAAGAGACTGTAGACATTCTTGTAAGCCATGAACATACTGTACATTGAAAGCAAAAGGAAACTGAAGTACATGAAGTATTGTGGCAAACAACATTTCTGGTACATTCATGTAGTACTGGTCGAAGCCCATTTGAAGCCCTAATTGGGTGGGAGGGATGTCTCCCCTTGTTATCCATAGCACGTATTTGGCAATCTTAGACTTCAACTACTTTTTTGGTTTCTCCTTGGTGTCAAGAGCGCACACTCCTTCAGCAGCACAAACAGTATATTTGTGTATATACTGTGAACTGTGATGAGCACACACCCCGTGGTGTACAGGACGTGTGCTGATAACTTTTGTAAATGATGTCAACTCAGTATTACCAGAGGTTCAATGACCAGGTTGTGGGTTAAGTCCGTTCTGTGTCTGGAGCACAAATGGCGTCCCTTTGTGTATATACTATGATTTATAAGATGTGCACGCCCTTTGGTTTCTGGAGCGTGTACACTTTTACTTTCATAAATGGGTAATGGAGCTCACTCAGTATCATCAGAGCATGATGACCACTGTCCATATCAATGTCCAGAGCGTGTGTTCCCTAACTTTCTTAAATTGTGCCCCTTAGATGATGCTGCCTTTTTTGCTTAACGGATTGACCTGCTTTGCAGTCACGTGATACCTTGCTAATTGATGGGGATCACTTTAATCATGAAGACAACGATGGGCTTGGGATTGATTATATGCCACTAGAAAAAGCAAAGCAAGCTGAGCTCAGTACTTGCAAGAACGATGGCATGTTTGATGTTAGAGGAAAGTATGCTGTAATTCACTAGGTGCTCTTTGAATGAAAGGAATAACTCATAAAATGCACATAGTAGTCAGAGCCTTTGAAGAAACTGACATCAAGAAGCATCTTAAGGATTCATCCACTTCAGAGTGCCATGGGTTGCTTAAGGCTGCATTTTGTTAGGATCAAAGGAGTCTAAACTCCTGGACATACTGCATATGCTGCATTGTTGTTGAACATTGATAAATGTTTTTAAGAAGTGACATGATACAAGTTTTTAAAGGTATGTTGGGAGATAGCAGAATGGATGCTAGCTGTTATCTTAAAGGTTGTTCTTCAACAAGAATACTATGGCACAATAGAAGGAAACTGGTGAAAGGAAAATGTCAGCATTTAAGTTTGAGGTGGCATAGTAGACATGTCTTCAGTGACATACCTATCAATGAAGTAAATAGAGATTGATTAGTTATGCTGGGATGATTGGCCTATTCTTGTTAAATTTGCTCTAATGTTCTTCTTATTGTCTTATACTCCTCCCAAGACTAACTATGAAGAAAAGTTTAGAGAGTTAAGAACTATGTCTATTGTGTGGTGATGACTAATTTTAGCAGTATAATGGGGTGAAAGAGACAACGTAGAGAACAGGTTGCATACTGTCACAAAAGGATCCTGCACTTTATTAGTTTCAGTAAGATTTCTTGCCAAGCTGATATCTTCATTTAGTTAGGCTCATGTAAATTTGTGTGTTCTAACCTGAAGTTATCAATATCATCATGAACACCTACTCAAAGCATCATGATGCACCAACATTGATGGACTGAAAGCCAGAAGTCTACGTGACCATCATCATCAGTTCCTTCCATGAAAACCCTAAATACAAAGAGGACTATTTGACTTATGTTAGGTAGATTGCCCAGAGGGGACTGGGCGGTCTCTTGGTCTGGAACCCCTACAGATTTTATTTTTTTTTCTCCAGCCTTTGGAGTTTTTTTTTGTTTTTTCTGTCCACCCTGGCTATCGGACCTTACTTTTATTCTATGTTAATTAATGTTGACTTATGTTTATTTTTTATTGTGTCTTCTATTTTTCTATTCATTTTGTAAAGCACTTTGAGCTACATTTTTTTTGTATGAATATGTGCTATATAAATAAATGTTGATTGATTGATTGATTGATGAAGAAGATTCCCCACTCCAGGTTAATAGGCATACCATTTTTCACAGGAAATGGCATTAGATTGAGGATTATATTCAGATTATTTATCTCATTCATACTGATATGTTTTGCACAGCATGCTTCATACAGCATGTTTCACTGCTAAATAATTAGTTTACAACTTGTAAATATTGGTCATATTTTTAGAAGAGAAAAACAGATTAGACTTGTGTCGTGTTTGATCTGTTTAATCAATTTTTGTGCAAACACGCCAGGGTAAACAGACAACATGATTGCGTAGAAGCAAACAACAAAGATTGACACTGTCATTTCTATACAAAAGAGGGGATAACTTAGTTAGTCATCTTCTTTGATGCTTCACTGAACTTTCAACATGAATGCATTTAAGGGGAACATGTCATCATGCTATTGGGTGAACATGAAAAATGAATCTCTTCTATGTTTGCCTTTTATTTTTTCCTTGGCTATTTTGATGTTTTATGGAATGAGCCAATCTTACAATGCAGTCTCAGTTCAGCATAGGTGAGGTAAATCAATACAATATACTGTACCTATTACCTAGGGTTCTAAACCCTGATGAATGCTGTTGAAACCTGCCAAATGTATGATGTATTTTATAGGGATGGTCAAAAATCTTGCAAAATTCTTTTTTCTTGTGATTAACATTTTATTAAAGATAATTAGCATGGCAGAATAGGAAGTAAGCAATATATGAAATGAAGTAAAATAACACACTTCAAGCCTCCCTACCCGTCCCACTCCCATGTCCTGTGCCATACCACCAGGAACTGCAGACACAAACAACCACAAAGCTATACCTGCCAAGGGAGTAACAGCATCACATTCACTAAAGTAGACAACTCCAGAAGAATCATATCATAAAATGCAGACAACCAGCTCTTCAACTTTATTAGGTCTTCCATCAGGGGGGAAAGGAGAATTTCAGTGGCAAAATATTTAATTTTTAGGCTCAACAATCCATATGTAAAAATGCTATCCAACACATGACTTATTTAACTTAAATCTGTGAGTTTCAAATTTGGACCCTCTGAGGACCAATGTGGAGGAGGTGATGAAGCTAATCCACACATACTGGGGTCTGCCAATTAAAAAATTCAAAATCTATTTGCAGAAAGTGGTACTAAATTGCCAGTCTATATGCTTGGTAATCAGTTTTCATGGCACAACAGTGGTAAATGATGAGCTGTAGTCTATAAAGTACACTTTGGTATAGTAAATATCCCAGGATTGCATGGTGGCATCCACTGTGGACTGGTTGTGACAGTACAAACACTGGAGGTGGTCCACAGTATCTGGAGTATTGCATTTGATATCTTTCAAGGCATTCCATCGCATTGGGAGTCAGTGCTACTGGCCTGTAGTTATTGAGACAGCCCATAAGGACAGCTGATGTCTTTTGGAAGTATGTGAGGGCATCAGAAACTATCAGTAAAACATTAAAGATGTTTATTTGAAGCTCTGCTTTATGTTTCTTTCCCTATTCCTAATATTAAATTTGCAGCTTTTCCACTAGAACAGACAATAGTTTCTTAAACTATGAGTTGGCAGTTGCCACCTTTTGAGTCATGCAGGGTTGTGACTCATAGTTGCATTCAGCGGGAAAGGGTCGTGGGTAGTGGGCAATTTAAGCAATTAACATTGCTCTGCTATGACTATCAGAGGCTGAATCTCAAAGACACTAAGAATGGCAGGATTGGGTCATGAGAAAATAAGATTAAGAAACCTTGCTCTAGAAGTAGGCCTTAGAGTTCCATAGAGGCCTTTTTTCAAAGGGAGCTACCAATGAATCTATTAGTGGGCTTCCAACATTTACAGCCTTACAAAAATGAGAAAAGGCTTTAAAGTAAAAAGACACATAATTTAGAGAAAGGAAGTGTGAAATTTCCTTGCCCAAATAACAAAAACAGTGGTTGTTTATATTTGGAGGTTTATGTAACAAATGATTAAAAAACAATAACCAAAAAAAGCAACATAGGCATCAAAAAAGGCATTCCTAAAAGACAAACCTGAAGCAACCAAAGCATGTCCGTAATCCAAAAAGCTTTCTCCATATATAAGTTAAATCCACACCCAATAGAAAAAAGAAAGAAGCAATTACAAAGTCAAACTCCCCAAAATCCAAGTATGTCAAACAAATATAAGTTTTTCGCACTGCTGAAGTGAGGAACACACACCACTCAGTTGCACCACTAAGGATTAGATGTGCAAGGCAGATAACATACCGTTTAAATGTATATTAACAAAAAAATGTTTGAACAAAATATTTTTGATAAATAATACATAATAATGACAAAAAGAAGCAATACCAATATTTACATAATAATCTTAATAAATATAAAAATTATATCAACAAAATGTAAAGTACTTGAGACAGGGATAAGACCCTAGATAATACATAATAGCTACAGGTTTTAAAAAAACATCCTGAAATTCCGTCTGGATTGGATGGTGACTTACATTATCCATGGAAACATACGGACGGATTATGAAGGGTATTAAAGGCAGCATGTAATTCTGGTCAAAGGACGCATAAATTGTATTCCATTTATTTGGAAAAGAAAATCTGGATGAGATTGAATTAAGTTTAAGTTGTGGCGACAAGGTGAGTGGCTTTTGCATCACAACAACTCTCGCACTCACACAGCATTGATTGTGCAGCAGTTTCTCACGAAAAACGGAATGACAACATATTCCCACCCTCCACTCCCCCTACTCCAGGGATCTTGCACCCTGCAATTTTTTTTTATTTCCATTGATGAAGAGTGACCTTAAAGGAAAGCGTTTTCAGGATATAAACGACGGAGGCACTGAAGGCTGTCACTTTGCAAGAGTTTCAGAACAATTTTGAACAATAGAAAAAGCGGTGGTACAAGTGTATTGTGTCTTAGGGAGACTATTTTGAAGGTAATTAAATTCTGGAAATGTTTTGAGAAATATACTATTTAAAAAAAAAATTGCGTTATTTTTTGTTTCCCCGTTGTATATATAAAAGAACCCGGTTTTCAAGGTACCAACCCTTTATTGCTGAACTGGCAGATATAGACACAAGACCTGGTTCTAAAGGGAATTATCTTTAGCATCTAAGCATACACGTCACCGTCCAGCTCCCCTTATCAGGTTAAAAGAACGCAATTACTTTTTCATCAAGCGAGTTCAGCGGCTTGGAGAGAGCGACTGGGGCAGACACAGTCTGAGGGAGAGACGACAGGAGAGTGAGTCATTAGGTTGATCAATGTTGGGTATTTTAAATGGGTAAGAATGGGTAAGAGTGTGTTTGTTTCTGATTGATATACTAAGAGAGAGCTTCTGAAGGACAATGGTGTTTCTTTGGCATAGGTTTACTCTATAACAGAGGAACAGCATGCAATTAAGAGCATATGAGCCTGCAGGTGCCGGTGCTAAGCGATAGGAAAACTGAGCAGGGAAGGTACTGAACTGCCTATGAGTGACTGTCACTGGCACTATGGGCAGTTAAATGGCGGGACATCAGTCACAACATATAAATAGTGTATGTATATATATATATATATATAGTGGAATCAGTGAGCAAACTCCAAAATAAGTTGAGGTGCGAACCAGGCCAACCCCATTTAATATTGAAGGCAGACAAACAAAGTAAATCAAACAGGCACACAGAAGTGCTTTAACAAAAAGGTTCTCAGGAAGTCACCTCCAAGATCACCCTGTCATGGTGGACAAAACAGACAGCGGGATGGAAATCTGCAATCGCTCTTGTGCTCTGTTCCAAAATGTTACCCCACCTTCTGGGGATGTCCACTCTTATACTGTCTGGACCAGAAGGGATTGGGTTTCTCTGTTTCACTTGCTCACATCGGGCAGTTTCTTGGCGCTGTGAGGGGAAAAGGAGACAACACCAACAGCAACTCCCTCTTATATTGTATACCTTTGATTATTCCGGGAGGTCATCCTCTGGTGCACATATATGACAATATATATAAATATGAATATCTGCTAAAAATGGTTTAATTTAACAAATCCAGTATGATTTTGTGACTTAATAGAAGGAACAACTCTCTCTATTCTATCTGGGAGAATTTTGGAAAAAATGTTTATGTATGGTGTTTAGTAGATTGAATTTTCTGGAATGTTTTTATTTTAAATGGGAAAACAAAAAAATGACCTATCATAAAGTTTTAAGGTAAGAGCTTTCCCTCTTTGTCTTAAATTAAAACAGATAGAAATAACAGTCCTAATCTTAACCAAGAGGTTATTTTACTACTGGATAATCCTATGAACCTTCAGCTTTTTTACATTGTAGAGACTTAACAGCATTCAAGATCTTGAGGAACATTAAATTATTATTCAGTTTGTCTGCATAATGCCTAGAGCTGTGGCAATTCTGCTTAATTTAAAAAAAATAATTAGAGAAAAAAAGAAGAGAAGTAGAGGTCCATTAACTTGCTGTGTGCTTTAAAATGCCTTCCTTGTGTATTTGATTAGGGCAGACACTGCAGGAGATGGTCTCTCCCTCGCATGTGGCTATATAATATTGTTATTTGATGTGCTCTACACTGCTCAAATAACCTGGAGATTCATTTTTTTTGTAAGCCACACTATATTAAAGACTTGTGAGAAGAGCTGCAGAGTTTTCGGAATGACTTGAAAACAAAAAAGAATGCTGGATAAATTTTCTTGGAGAAGTTGAGTCTGTTCTCACTTTGCCACATTCATTGAAATTCAAAGATGTCATCGTCAGAACTGCCAGGTTGTTAAGCTGCTCTCTGTAATAATTTGAAAGACACAAGAACGGCAGCTGGAGAAAGGCTTCTTGCATTAGAGAAACAGGCACTTATCAAGACTTTTATTAATGTGGGAGACAAGACCTAATATTCTACAATACATTTACCGTGAACTGACAGCCAACAACAAATTTTGCTGGCTCATCTTCATCAATACTTCAAAATATTTTGAGTACCTGGATTGGATCCCCATGGAGCTTTCTCTTTTCAAAACTGCTAATGTTCAGTTACCTCAGTCTGTCCTGCCCATAAGTTAAGGGGGTGTATTTACTTGGTTGCTTTTTTCTTCACATTTTTTGCTATAACAATATGTATATTCATTACTCTAGGTGTGGTCTCATTAGAACATTGCAGCTTGATCATAAGATTCCTTATACTCAATACTGTAATTTCTGCAATCACTCTATATATACAGTGCATCCGGAAACTATTCACAGCGCATCACTTTTTCCACATTTTGTTATGTTACATCCTTATTCAAAAATGGATTAAGTAAATTTTTTTCCTCAGAATTCTACACACAACACCCCATAATGACAACGTGAAAAAAGTTTTCTTGAGGTTTTTGAAAATTTATTAAAAATAAAAAATTAAGAAAGCACATTTACATAAGTATTCACAGCCTTTGCCATGAAGCTCAAAATTGAGCTCAGGTGCATCCTGTTTCCCCTGATCATCCTTGAGATGTTTCTGCAGCTTAATTGGAGTCCACCTGTGGTAAATTCAGTTGATTGGACATGATTTGGAAAGGCACACACCTGTCTATATAAGGTCCCACAGTTGACAGTTCATGTCAGAGCACAAACCAAGCATGAAGTCAGAGGAATTGTCTGTAGACCTCCGAGACAGGATTGTCTCGAGGCACAAATCTGGGGAAGGTTACAGAAAAATTTCTGCTGCTTTGAAGGTCCCAGTGAGCACAGTGGCCTCCATCATCCATAAGTGGAAGAAGTTCGAATCCACCAGGACTCTTCCTAGAGCTGGCAGGCCATCTAAACTGAGCAATCAGGGGAGAAGGGCCTTAGTCAGGGAGGTGACCAAGAACGCGATGATCACCTTGTCAGAGCTCCAGAGGTCTTCTGTGGAGAGAGGAGAACCTTCCAGAAGGACAACCATCTCTGCAGCAATCCACCAATCAGGCCTGTATGGTAGAGTGGCCAGACGGAAGCCACTCCTTAATAAAAGGCACATGGCAGCCCGCCTGGAGTTTGCCAAAAGGCACCTGAGAGACTCTCAGACCATGAGAAACAAAATTCTCTGGTCTGATGAGACAAAGATTGAACTCTTTGGTGTGAATGCCTGGCGTCACGTTTGGAGGAAACCAGGCACCGCTCATCACCAGGCCAATACCATCCCTACAGTGAAGCATGGTGGTGGCAGCATCATGCTGTGGGGATGTTTTTCAGCGGCAGGAACTGGGAGATAAAGGGATAAAGATGACTGCAGCAATGTACAGAGACATCCTGGATGAAAACCTGCTCCAGAGCGCTCTTGACCTCAGACTGGGGCGACGGTTCATCTTTCAGAAGGACAACGACCCAAAGCACACAGCCAAGATATCAAAGGAGTGGCTTCAGGACAACTCTGTGAATGTCCTTGAGTGGCCCAGCCAGAGCCCAGACTTGAATTCAATTGAACATCTCTGGAGAGATCTTAAAATGGCTGTGCATTGACGTTTCCCATCCAACCTGATGGAGCTTGAGAGGTGCTGCAAAGAGGAATGGGCGAAACTGGCCAAGGATAGGTATGCCAAGCTTGTGGTATCATATTCAAAAAGACTTGAGGCTGTAATTGCTGCCAAAGGTACATCGACAAAGTATTGAGCAAAGGCTGTGAATACATGTGATTTCTCAGTTTTTTATTTTTAATAAATTTGCAAAAACCTCAAGTAAACTTTTTTCACGTTGTCATTATGTAAAACAACATGTGTTGTGTGTAGAATTCTGAGGAAAAAAAAATTATTTAATCCATTTTGGAATAAGGCTGTAACATAACAAAATGTGGAAAAAGTAATGCGCTGTGAATACTTTCCAGATGCACTGTAAAATCCCACATCTGTCTGTCTGTATATCTGTCCGCTTTTCACAAGAGAAGTGCTTAATGGATTTAGATAATTTTTTTTCTCTATAATTTGCTTGAACATTCCAGTTGATTTTTGCGACGTCTCTCATTACGCTAAGTATTATAGTTAGGTTGCAGCACTAATTTATTCATACGAATCCGAGAGACAGGCTGTGGGCTGAAGGGAGGGGGAGGCGGGACCTCAGGAGTGGGCAGCTGGGCGGAGCCATCCTCACTCACACACCAGCCTCCGCTCGAATCGTTCTACCTCTCACCACGTGTTGGAGTGTGCTTTGCCTCCACTCAGCTAGTAATACCTGTTTGTTCAGCAGACATTATCATCTAGAGATTGTTAAGGAGTAACATTTGACGTTTTTGAGAGAGAGATCACAGCTATGTGTGTTTTAGAGGGTACCTACTCATTGGAAGAGATATCACGGTCACATGCTCCCATGCAGGGGATCCTCTTCTGTCAGAGCATAACACAATCACATACAGTGGCAACATTTGACGTTGGAGCGTACCTGTGGAAAAGGTTTGCTTGGCCAGAGATACCTTGCCAACTTTTTACATTTTTGGCAAAAAGATCACAGCTACATTTTCGTCCCTGATAGCAAAACCAAAAATATTGTATATCAAGAGACCCTCGGATATGAAAGCTATCAATTTTAATTCTTCTCAATCCAATTATTACATTTTTTAATTAATTTTTAAAAGTTTGTCCTCTTTCACTACTATGCAGGTGGAGCTGCGGGGGACAGCTGGTATATTTTATTTGCCTTTCTGATAGCTTCTGCGCAAGAAGGGTGGCCCTGTTTTCCCATTTTCCCTTGAGATGACTAGTAAGCATATTTTCAGTGCTTTACAGATGACATCCAGCACTTGATGGCGAGCTAAGAGACCTTTTCAAATAACATTAGCTGCAGCTCATTTTTTGCCTTTACTTTCAGAATACAAAAGCAGACATCACTGATTGATTTTTCAAATTATCAATTATTCAAACCAGAACATAGGGTCACCCATCTTTAAGTTATAATTAATGTTCTCTTTGCCTGGGCCACATCTGATGGATTGCCCAGTTTTAAAGGGGTTGCCAGGGACATAGGGCAGTGGCAAAATTCAGTGTGACTCTACAAAAGGAAAGATAACGTGGACTGGCCGTGGCACCACAAGCTTTTGGTAAAACACATAATTGATACTCTGCTGTAGTTCTTCCAAGGTCAAATGCACATATTTATCATATCTTGATTGTCTCATTTTAATGAGGTAGCATTTTCATCAATGGCCCCGGTTTGTCTAATTTGAAAGGTTATTGCCTTTTTTTGACCTTTTGTTAATTCCAAATATTCCAGCTTTTCTCAACCACATGAGGCAATGTGCAGGAGTTATTCATAGTCATAAATCCTGGTTGTATTTTTCAATTTCACAAACATGACTCCATCCAATTATAAATACATAATGAAAGAAGATCACTGAGAGTGTGGGGTGGAGGCAGGGGTGAGGCAAAGCACATAAAGGTTCTGGGTTTTTAAACTAATATTCTAAATAGGAACAAAGAAGCATTTTACCTGTAGTTCTATACATGGTAATCACACGGTGATGACACTGATGACCAGCTGACAAACTCAGTGCACATCCTTAATGAACCAGTCTCGGACTTGTGTGTAATTCTGGTGTGTGAATTTTTTTAGGAACAGAACACAAATGTAAACACGAAAGGAAGCATGACACAGACAAGAGCCTCAGGCTTATTATAGACGTAAGACTGTGAAGAGGAGTGGACAGTTTCAATTACAGGTTTTGCTGTGTATGAGTCAGCTGATTTACTGCGTCCAAGTGGCTGACAGGGCAGGCCAAGATGGAATGGGGGGGTGTGGGGTTGGCTTGGGGTGCTTAATTTAATCGTCTTGCCCTGAAGAAAGCTGAAGTCAGCAAGACAATGATGATGGAAGTGAGGCGGCAGGGAGGCAGTGACAGTGAGTGAAGTGAAAACTCTTCTCTGGCTGACTGCCTCAATTACAATGATTTATTCCTCATTTACTTTAATGACATTCTGAAGGTTGTCTGTTTAATGCCCCTGGTTCTACTTCTAAAGCATGAATCCCCCAGGACTCGGGAGCAGACGCCCACAATGTAGGCAGCAGCACAGGGCTGGTTTGCTACCAGAACCAAATGTTTGCTTTGAAGAGAAGCTGGGAAACCCAAAAATTAAAATGTACCCAGGGAAGCAGTAAATGTGACTCATCACATACACAAACTAAACCAATATAGAGAATAACAATATTTTTTAATAGGCAAAGCCACATTGCAAACTGGCACGTAAGAAAATTCATTAACAACCAGCGGCAAAACATCATTTCAAGTCTCCAAAGGCACAAAGCACGAGTGTGGATAATACAGTGTTCAGACAGAAGGAAATACAGTATAATCAGTGTGGAGTGTAGGGAGTGATTGTGAACAGACCTACCAAACCCTGGACTATATGACTCCTCTTGTGGTAGACCACCTTGACCCATTGCAGTTTGTCTGTTGGACAGTGATTGGAGCTGAATATACAATTATCATTTGATTCTACAAGGATTATTCTCACCTGGACAAAGCTGGCAGCACTGTTAAGGTTATGTTTTTTGATTTCTCCATTGTCATCAGTGCCATCCTGCTTAGAGATATGTTGTCCTGAATAATGGACTATCTTTTGGGCAGAAAGCAGTTTGTGAGACTCAAGGACTGTGTTTTTGATATGGATGTGAGCGACACTGGAACACCACAAGGAAGGGAGCCCTGTCTCCTTTTCTCTTCATTCTGTATGCCTCTGACTACAAATATAACATCAAGTCACGTCACTCGCAGACATTTTCAGACGATTTTGCACTTACGGGGTGTATTGATAAGGAGGATGAAACAAAGTATAAGAGTCAGGTGGAGAACGTTGTTTCTTGGTGAAAATAAAATTTTCTGAATCTTGACATTAGCAAGTTACTGACTTTCACTGTACCAAAGAAACTCTATGTCCTGTCACTATTCAGAGAGTGAATGTAGAGGTGGCATACTCCTACAAGTATTTGGAGGTACACATTAACGACAGGTTACACTGGTCTTGGAACACAGAGGAACTATATAGGAAAGGGCAGAGCAGCCCTTCTTCCTTAGGAGACTGTGTTCATTTAATGTGGGTAGTGACACCCTTTACATCTTCTATAACTCTGTGATGACTAGTGTGATTTTCTATACTGTGGTGTGCTGGACTGGTAACATCACTTAAAGTGAGGCCCACTGAATTAACAAGCTAATTTAAAGATCAGGATCATTTATAAGATACACTCTGGACCCCCTGGAGGTAGTAGCAAAGGAGAATATTAAAACAAAACTTGATTGCCATTATGTACAGTGCTGTACATCCTCTCTCTGATGCACTAACACTGAGGACTTTCATCTAACAAATTATTCAGCAAATGTGTGTCAGGAAACGCTATTAGGGAACCTTTATACTAACAGCAGCATGTCCATATAATGTGTCACTGTGACAGTGACTGCCAAGTCAGAAGTTTTCTCCTTTTCTTTTTAATTTTTTCTTCATTTTGTGTCATTCTGGTGTGTTTTCAGAACATAGTGTGTCTGAATATTATAAGTATCTGACTGGATGGACTGGAATCCCGACTGGAGCCGGCAATGATTACCAGCCCAGCCAGGAGGCCGTAATAGAGTCCAAGATTGGAAACACAACTGGGCCTGGATGGTCCTCAGTTTCTCTCCCAGTCAAGATGATTAAATTATGGATGGACAAGGGACAAGTGAACCTTTTGTCTTCCAGCACAAAAGGTGGCAGTGCTTCCCTGGTTGGAACCCAGTATGGGCACTTGCAGGTTAGCCTGGATATTATAGTCTGGAAGGGTGATCCTGTTGGGGTGTTTGGGCGCCACAGGTGGGTTCTTTGAAGAATGACTTCACTATTTTGGAGAGTTTCCATATGACCCAGAGGTGTTCTGACACAGAGGTCTGACATAAAATCAGCTGCTCTGCCTCATCCAAGGGTGAGAGTTGGGAGGCAGATGGCATACGCTCATGTGGAGGAGTGAAAGGAGATGGAAGAGGAGAAGAATGCTTTATTAACTACAAATACTGTGTTGGATTGTTAAAGAAAGCCTATGAATGTGTCTCTGAGTAATAAAGCCATTTTTATTATCCCAAAACTGTGTTTGGTTGAGTTGTATCTGGTCTTTGGAGCTTTGTGCCCCCACAACCATATTCACAATATATATTTATTAATCTATCTATTTATGTATAATTATTTAAAGATCTTCTGTTTTTTTTTTTTTAAATGGCACACCGTTACTTACAGGCACATGCAAAAAGAATCCTTTGGGTCCCAGGACACAAACCAATCCCTTGCACATTCCTCCATCCTTGAAACATTGTTTTTGGGCAATTTTTCTTAAACTATGAGTCGTGGATGTATCTGCAATGGATTGCCACATGATTGTGTAGTAGAATTTTCAAGATCATCTATGTATTCATTCTTTGTGAAATGATATGTCATCCACTATTTAGCGTACTATTTATTCCAGTGTTACATAAAATAACGCAGTGGACTCATCATGGAGAGCTTTTATTTGTGTAGGAAGGAAATAAGTTTTTCCCAGCTCCCATCTCACAGCCTATTAAACAGTCTGTGAGGACAAAAACACGTATAAGAAAATGAGGAGAGGGGAGGGACTGACACAGATGAGCTTGTGAGGTGAAGAGACCGTGGCACTAGCCTAAAATTTCGAAATGAAAATAACAGGGCAAGCACAAGGATGTGATAATATATATATAAAATCTCGTAAAATTCACGAGAGACCCACATAACGGCTTTAGATCGATGTTTATATACAGTGGACCCTTGATTTACGAACTCAATTCGTTCGTGAGGGCTGGTTGTAACTCAGGTTGGTTGTAAGTCAAGACTATTTTTTCCATAAGAAATAATGGAAATACCCATAATGCACTCCGAACCTCCCACAGCAACACTTACTTAACCTTTTCATAATAAAAAAGGGTTTTATAATGTGCATAATTTACCAAAACAACAATAATTTTTGTAATGTACTAACCAAAAAGTTATAAAAAGTGCCTAGCCTACCAGAAACAACAATTTCATACTGTACTCACCATTCAATTTGACATCTTTGGGCTGCAGGAAGGGATATATATATATATATATATACTGCTCAAAAAATTAAAGGAACACTTTTTAATCAGAGTATAGCATAAAGTCAATGAAACTTATGGGATATTAATCTGGTCAGTTAAGTAGCAGAGGGGGTTGTTAATCAGTTTCAGCTGCTGTGGTGTTAATGAAATTAACAACAGATGCACTAGAGGGGCAACAATGAGAGGACCCCCAAAACAGGAATGAGTTAACAGGTGGAGGCCACTGACATTTTTCCCTCCTCATCTTTTCTGACTGTTTCTTCACTAGTTTTGCATTTGGCTACAGTCAGTGTCACTACTGGTAGCATGAGGCGATACCTGGACCCTACAGAGGTTGCACAGGTAGTCCAACTTCTCCAGGATGGCACATCAATACGTGTCATTGCCAGAAGGTTTGCTGTGTCTCCCTGCACAGTCTCAAGGGCATGGAGGAGATTCTTGGAGACAAGCAGTTACTCTAGGAGAGCTGGAGAGGGCCATAGAAGGTCCATAACCCATCAGCAGGACCAGTATCTGCTCCTTTGGGCAAGGAGGAACAGGATGAGCACTGCCAGAGCCCTACAAAATGACCTCCAGCAGGCCACTGGTGTGAATGTCTCTGACCAAACAACCAGAAAGACTTCATGAGGGTGACCCAAGGGCCCCATGTCCTCTAATG
This sequence comes from Polypterus senegalus, assembly GCF_016835505.1. Classification (NCBI taxonomy): domain Eukaryota; kingdom Metazoa; phylum Chordata; class Cladistia; order Polypteriformes; family Polypteridae; genus Polypterus; species Polypterus senegalus. Next base: position 171,454,201 of record NC_053154.1, read on the forward strand.
GGCCCTGAGCTCACTGCCCAGCAGCATGCAGCTCGATTGGCATTCGCCATAGAATACCAGAATTGGCAGATGCACCACTGGTGCCCTGTGCTTTTTACAGATGAGAGCAGGTTCACCCTGAGCACGTGACAGAAGTGAAAGGGTCTGGAGAAGCCATGGAGAACATTATGCTGCCTGTAACATCATTCAGCATGAGCAGTTTGGTGGTGGGTTAATGATTGTCTGGGGAGGCATATTCATGGAGGGTCACACAGACCGCTACAGGCTTGACAAAGGCACCTTGGCTGTCATTAGGTATCAGGATGAAATCCTTGGACCCATTGTCAGACCCTATGCTGGTACAGTGGCTCCTGGTGCACGACAATTCCTGGCCTCATGTGGTGAGAGTATGCAGGCAGTTCCTGGAGGATGAAGGAATTGATACCATTGACTGGCCACCACACTTTCCTGACCTAAATCCAATAGAACACCTCTGGGACATTATGTTTTGGTCCATCCAATGCCACCAGGTTGCACCTCAGACTGTCCAGGAGCTCAGTGATGCCCTGGTCCAGATCTGGGAGGTTTCAATGGCCGTGAACAACTGCTCGTAGCTTCATCACATATTTGCTGTTAAGGCATATGTTGAATCTAAATCTATAACTGAGGTGCAAAGAAGATTTTGCATTAAGTTTAACAGGATTTGGTGAGGATGAATTCTTTTTCCTAACTATTTAAAAGTGGTTTGATAAATATCCATTAGCTGGTAGTGTGAAGGGTGTGTTTATTAGATCATAAAAATTCTCAAATTTTTACTACCATACAGTATATGCTCGACTTATATGCCTGTTCAAAAATGCAACACTTAGATGTATTTATTTTTTTACATCTTCCTGCTTCCTCTAATCTTGCATCAGTTTCTCAGACACATCAAATTTTGTTGCAGCAGTGCAGTTACCAATTTCTTTCGCCACTTCAACAACGTTTAATTTAAAACCAACTTCAAATTTTCTTCTGATCGAACACTCCATCGTAGATAAGGGATGCTCTTACAATAAAGGTGTATGAGGTCATGAGATACAAAAAACACAAATCAGTGCAAACGTTGCTTCAGAATTGTTTGAGTATTACAGTGTGGTGACATAGGCACAATACATACTGTAGAAAAAAAAAGGTAGTGTGCTTCGTGGTTACTCCTTCAGGTTGGCGTTAGCATATCATAATTTCTTGGACCAATAGTGCAAGATTTCCACATTCGACTTATACGACCGACATTATAAAATACTAGAAATTACACGGTAAAATCAAGTCCCAACTTATCTGTGGGAGATCTTATCCATGAGTATATATGGTAAATATTACACTAAGCATTTCCACATTTTCTCTGAATGATTAAGTGATATACCTAAGGAATCTATTCCTGTTTTGAAAGATAATTATTGTTCTAGGTTCAAGCTGCATGTACTCCCTATGTGCTTAGGTATTTCCTTGATGCTTCCAGTTTCCTCCCACAGTTCAAAGACATACCAGTTAGCTGGATTGGTGATACTAAGTTGGCCAGTATGTGTGTGCTCACCCTGTGATGGGTTGGTGCCCTTGTCCAGCAGTTTTTACTGCCTTGCATCTGATGCTTGCTGTGAATGGCTGCAGCTTCCCCATGACCCTTCTCAGGATAAGTAGGTTTGGAAAATTGATAGATGAGGTTTTACTATAACATCACATTTGCTTCCCACTTTTCTCTTATAGTAATATTCATGTGAAAAATATTCTGTAAAGGACTCAAAACATTTACTTTTTTATTATATAGTCATTATTATTTATTTCTTTATGACTCTACTGTCATTATTATATTAGTCCTATTCTTGTATTGATTTTCTAATTTGGGCCCTCAGATGAAATGGTATAAGAACTTTCTTAGTACACTTGTGGAGGTTTAATATACTGCCTACTAGTGGCTTAGGGAAGCAGAAACACATTTATAGTTTTTTTTCCTATTTAAATTAAAGCCTTGTGTGACTCAATTTTTTTCAAACTAGTGCCCTCTACTGGTTGCTATTGACTCCATCACATCATGTAGAGCAGGGATGTCAAACTCCAGTCCTGGAGGGCCACAATGACTGCAGGTTTTCATTCTAACCATCTTCTTCTTTATTGACCAGTTTTTGCTGCTAATTAACTTCTTTTACCTTTGTTTTAATTAACTTGAGTTAGACCCCTTAGTTCTTTCTTTTTCCTTAATGAAGAGCCAAACAATAATGTGACACAAAACTGTCACATCACCAGCTAACCACATTATCTGAACATAAAGAAAGGTGAGGGTCTCAGTAAGGTTGATCTCTCAGGTCACCAAAACATCTCAACGGTGTTCTTAGAAAAAACAGAAAATCAACAGTTTTGGAAACGTGTGCTGTGGCAGAATGAGAGCAGCAACAGGCCATGGAATTAAATAATTGGTTTAATTAACAGCAAGAACTGGATACTAATTAAAAGCTTGGTTGTAGTTTGTAGCCCCAGTTTAGCTGGTCATCTGTTGGCTTGTTTCACATCTCATTTCTGTTTGGCTGCTATTTAAGGAAGAAAAGAATCAATTCAGAGCACTGAATCCTTAAAAACAGGGCTTTTAAAATGAAGGGGAAACAAGTTAATTAGCAGTGAAAACTGATTAGGAAAGGGGTTAGAATGAAAACCTGCAGCCACTGCAGCCCTCCAGGCCAGGAGTTGAACACTCATGATGTAGAGCTTTACTCAGTTACAGCTAATTGACACAAATAGCAGTTATCTTTTGAAGGCAGCTGAATGTCCACTTCAGAAAATATTGTTCTGCCACAGGATGAAAACTGGCAGCATGTTGAAGAGAAGGATCAGTCGTTGAAACGTTAACCAAAATGCTAGCTGGGCTTGTAACCAAAAAAGTGGAACTATTGACTATTAGAACCTGTTTTGTTTTGGTAGAGTAATATATTACTCTATAATACATTAAAGTAATATATTACTCTACTTCCCCCTTTTGTATTATTAATGTGTAGCCATTGTCAGAATGCCTCAGATCTCACAGACTTACCACTGTTTGTAAGGTATTGTACCATATAACCTCTCCCCACTTTCCCTTCTAGATTTATAACCTCAGGCAATTAGGTGTAGTAAAAGACAAGCAGGAGTTAAGTTACAATTTAAATAATGTATTATTGATAATATTCATAAATAATAACAATATGCAAAGTACATTTGAATATTGGCAACCATACAACCTGATAAATGGTGATGTGTAGTTTCAGGCAGCACACAGACTTGTTAGTTACTTAAAATGTCTCTAGTTAAGGCATCATTTATGGTCAGCTTACTTCAGAACAGGCCGCATGCCTGTCTCCATAAGGCTGCTGAACTGTGCTCGTCATTGTGTTGTCCTTTTCAGTTCATGGTGTGAGATGCTACTTCATCATTTGGTCAGAGAGAGAGAGAGGGGTAAAGAAAGCAAACTTATAGATTTTCTGTCCAACTCCTACAGCCAATAGGGTGTCAAGGTACTTAAAGGCTTCTGATACAAGCCAGTTCCAAACAGCCATACTTCAGACCAATGGGGTAAAGAATACCTTCACACCCACCCCAAAACCATTTGTTGAGGTGAAGCTTGCCAGCTAGGCAGTCTGGCTTTCCTTTGGGGGTTGACCGAGAGAGTCCTGCATAGAATCATTTGACAAACTTGTTTGAGGCACTTCCCCCAGCCCTGTTGTAAAATTCATAATCCCGACTTAGTCCTAGAAGATAAACATGAATGCTTCTCACTAATGAAATGCTAATATTACATTGCTTTGCCTAAGTTACAAATAAAGACATACAAAATATTTATCAACTTGTGTGTAAAATATCAAACCACAACACTCAATATACTTAGCATACTGATATTATGGTAGCATGCGATCTGTGACGTAGTCCATAAATAATGGCATTGATCCATCACAGAGAGCTTTGGTTTCTATGGTATGAAAATATAATAAATATTCCCTACCCATGGACAGCTTGTCGGTGGCTCATGGTATGTCCACCATTGTGAGCAAGAATTCTTTTCTGTAACACTATTTCAAAGTAGTTTTCGTGGATCACTGAGAACTGTAAGAACCCCAGGAAATAACAAAAGGGTGAGATAAGCTGTAGAATGGCACCTTTAGCAATTCAGCATGATGTCAGTCGGTAGTGTTAAACATTTCAAAATGCACTGTTCACCGAATTTTTGATCAATATTTATTCCATCACTCGTATTTTAGGAATAATTTAGTTACATGACTCAGCTTTTTTACTCAGTTTATTGAAATGTTAAAGGAAAATGTATGTTTAACAATTAGTGAACTAATTTAGATGTGTTGAAATGTTGGAGCTAATCTCGAAAATGCTACGTTAAAAAGTAATGCTATTTAAGATAAGGCAAATAAACTACATTTCTTGATTATTTTTTGCCTACTTTATTTTTTATCCTGTACCAAGAGTCAGGTAATTAATTTAAGTGACTATTCATATTACCCTTTAACAAAATGATCATATCCTGGGCACTGCGCTCATTATAAAGACATTTATTTTTGTAAAGTTTTCTAAAGCTTAAAGTAAACATATACAGTGGCAGTGACAGAATCTATTTCCTGTTATAAATTATACTTATTGTTTAATTAACAATATGTTGCTTTGCACTGCTTTTTTATTATATGTCCACTGTTATTTGTCTATATATGACTCTGTTGTCATTATGGTAATAATCCTCTTCTTGGGTCCCAGTGTGGTACTGATGTTTTTAATTGGGTCCTCAGATTTAAAAAGTTTAGGATACCATGATTTTAATGATCTCTCCTATTAGTTCTGTCTTGTTCATACATTCATCTTGTGAAGACCTCTTTTGTAAGTTACTTTGGATAAAATTATCTGCAGAGCCATCAAATGTAAATATCTCTGTAAAAACTCTGTAGCCATTTTGTCACACCTTTACCTTTCTGTTGTGTCATTTCATTGTTTGCCACTCATACCTGGTTATGACAAAAAAAGTGAAAAATGAAAGGGGCTATCGATAATCTCAAAGGTTAGTGCTACTGCGTACTGCTCCAGAGTTCTACATTTATGAATCCCAGATTGTGCATGGACTCAGTGCAGTCTACATGTTCTCCCGGTGTGTTGTGATTTTCTTTAGATTGGCTGGTTTTCTTTTCAAGTTTCAAAGATATGTCTATATGTGTGAGTAAGTGTGTGGACTAGCATCTCATCCAGGGTTGGTTCCTACCTCGTGCCCAGCCTCAGGCCCCTGCAACCTGAACAGGATTAAGCAAGTTTGATAACGGATGGATGGATTCTACTATATAGCTATTCTTTTCTTTTACAATTCTCTTTGGAATCCCTCAGGGCCTCCATTTCCCACGGTGAAACTCATCAATTTGCCCAACATTACACAGATCCTCAGCGACTTGTTTTTGGATTCAGATATTCAGGCTTTTCCTTCTTCTTTTCATCCGCAAAGCAGTCATGCCACCACTCTGGCAGTGGTTCATTTTCCACATTCATCAAGTTCTATTGAGATGCCATCTCCTTTTCACAACATTCATTTTTTGAAATTACCAGCTAATCAAGCAATTCATTATTTCAGATCACGTTTTTGGAAGATTGCAAATGTGATATTTTCTCTGTCAAACTTTGCCTGTTCATTTGTAGATTAGTAGCTTATGTTATTCTTCTCCAAACCACTATTTCCTTTTAGCATCTAATAGCCTCTGCTTTAAACCTTTCTCTCTTCTTTCTCCCTAAAAGCATTCCACATAACTAGCAACTCATCATTTCATTCAAATTACATAATGCCCATCTTAAAAAAATAAATTAATTAAAATTGTTACTACCAGCAGTGGAAGCAAGTACTTTTTTCTTTTTGGTGAGTGCTCATCCCTTCCTTTTTTGTAGCTTCTACACTGCTGTATTTTTCTGGTGATCTAATGAGCTGATGGATTCTGGTAGGGGTGGCTTCTGGGGCCTCACAGCTCCAAAAACATGGGTTCAAACTCCAGCTTGCTCATTACATGCTGAATTTGCAAAATTTTCCTGTCTGTCTGAGCTTTTATCTCAGCACACCAGTTTCATCTAATATCCCACATTCACATGGGTTAGGTTTTAAAACCAAATATTAAGTGGGTTTGAGAATAAATGTACAGTACACACAGTATGTACGTAAACACAATGAGTGGCCATTTTATCCAGCACTCCTGTCTAGTACCCCCTCTTGCCCTCCAGAGCAGTCTAGATCTGTCAAAGAATGGGATTTTGGTTCATGGGTAATGCCATAGGTATCATGCAGTTCCTTTAGATTTTTCAGCCACAGCTTCATGTTACAATCCTCCACTTCTACTTCAATCCTATGGGTTCAAATTGACTCAGATCTGAGGATTGTGCACACCACTGGAGTAAACTGAAGTGACTGTTATGTTTATGAAATCATTCTGAGACAATGCGAGCTTTGTGACATGGGCAATTATCCTGCTGAAAGAATTCATGTAAGAAAGGGTGGGCTATGGCCATAAATGATGCTTGTGCACTGAAACACAGTTTCTATGCACTATAGAGCAACACATTAAAAGAGTGAAATTGCATTGTATTTACACAAGCAAGTTCATTCTCTGAAGGTTTCTTCATAGTATAGTAACGAAACCAAGCACCACAATGGAGCAATTCTCTACTCTTTACTTTGAGGTGACTCGCTATCCTTAAAAGGACTGCTTGCTTTTTGCCACAGTAGTCGGAAAAAGAACATATAACAGTGCAGAGCTGCTGTTTTTATAGGCTCTCCAACTCTATATGATGTAAGAGATTCATCATTCATGGAGATTTATCCCTGGCTGCTGTAACTTGTCTGGCGTTGTTGCAATTTCATGCAAAATTTAGAAAACTAGATGTTGCTGCGAAATGCACTTTTATGTTTGCCAGTTCAATCAAAGTGTAAGGAAATCTTATCAACTGGATGGCAAATGGATAATACCATTCTATACAGCTGGCATGGTGCGACTCAGTGATGATTGTGAAATACCCGATCGGTCAGCAAGTTCACATTGAAAAGCTCCTGTGGCTAAAAGCTTGATAGTGGACATATCTTTCAAAGGAGCAGGCAAAGCACAGTTCCTCAAAGTCTGTCTTTGTGAAGCCAGCGCGAGTTCAGCACAAAGCTCCAAGAGAATAGCTCTAGGAGATCAAAATCGACTTAGAAGCCAGTCGTCATCATCTGTAAATATGCGCTTTCTTCTAATTCTTACATTTGCGCTGTCTTCTAACAATGATAAAGCAGCTATAGTAGTTGGAATAGTTTGGTATTCCATGCACCATTATACTGTTACTGCGGTTGGCTGGCGCCCTGCCCGGGGTTTGTTTCCTGCCTTGCGCACTGTGTTGGCTGGGATTGGCTCCGGCAGACCCTAGTGACCCTGTAGTTAGGATATAGCGGGTTGGATTGTGGATGGATGGATAATACTGTTACAGAATGTTTAGAATCAAATGAATTAAATTTGTAAACGATATGCAATTAATTTCAGTGTTTTTGATAAAACCTGTATCATAGATATGAATCTAAAAAAGAAAAGTAGACCACAGAAACAGTAGCACTGGGTGCTGCCAGTTTGCCAAACCGAGCATAAAAGTGCGTACACAAGGGGGGACCCTGCCGTAAGCATGTGTGTGGCTTTACCTCATGTTTAGTTTTTACACATTTCGAAATGGAAATGGGTGTACACAATATTTTTGTGTGTACGAACCGTTTATACATGAGGCACCAGGAGAGTGCAAGGAAGAGCATGTCAAAGCCCGGTGTCAAATGTTCTAACATCATGTGACATGCATGGCATACGGTAATCCTGATCCTGAGAGGACAGCCAATTGCTTTGCCCTTTGTTTCCTGTTTACGAGATACAACAGAGCATCTACGGAGCCATCTTTATGCTGCTGCCATTAGAGATAGCGAATTGCTGGCAACCCTGATCACAACAGTATAAATATTTTCCCCATATTCATTATAATGAAATTTGTTATAACATATTTAAATATTTTTATGGTCCCATGAATTTTATTACAACAGGTTTCCACCTGTTTATTCAGAATCTTCAAAATAATTGAGACATTACTGTTGGGAACAAGATGTGGAGTTAAATACAAAAGCGATTTGACAATAGCAGAATGATGAGACAGACACTGGATTACAGCAACGTCTTACTGCAATACTCACTAAGATTTCAGAAAACATGTAGCAACTGAACTATATTGGCAGACTCTTTTTTCCTTTTTTGCAATTAATATGTCTCTAAAAAGACTGAATCTGTACTGTATTAGTGTAAAGATAAAATCACCTTTTAACAGCTATATAAACAGACCCGAGTGCACAAGCGTAAAAGGTATTCTTATCATATAACCCCATAAATTATAAAATATAAATTGAATTGAGGACTCTGAAATAAAATATCATAATATAATTGTAAAATTCTGTTAAATCTATGGATAATAATTACCTTTAAACATTTACCCTTGATTCCTGTTTACAGTTTCTTCGTCAGCCTATGCAAATAATGTAATATCACCATCTAATCAGTACACATTGGTTTTTTTCAGTGAGAGACTGACCAAGCTTTTCTAGTATGCCGGGAATAAATGTGAAGAGTGACATCTATCAAGATGACATTTTGTGGAGTTTTAATGCATTTTACTGTAAGCCCATTGGAAAGATGCTTAAACTGTGAATTTAATTAGTCTTTAGCAATGCAGTCAAAGGCTACACTTACAGTCTTGTTGCTGTATTGACTGTTTATTTTGCCATATCTGTGTCTCCTATGCTACACCAGTTTGATTATTATTATTATTGTTGTTGTTGTTGTGTTATTGTTGGATTATTTTCAAAGTTGTACCCTATAACCCCCGCAGTACTTCTGACAAGATGGTGATCATGTCTGTACATACAGATTTTGACTCCTATGAATATTTTGCTTGTAAAACACATGAAGAATGGCACCCACAAAAAATCTTGCATACCTCCTCAAAACAACTAGTTGCATCATTCTGTGTGAAAAAGTGTAAAATACACAAGTTAAAATAACCTTTCTAAGATAGTAAATAAATCAGTAATTTAAGGTAGATGATTTCATTTGTAGATGCTTTTTAAATAAAAGGTATTTTAAAAATTTTAAAATGTGTACATCCCGCTCTTTTTGAGCCTTCCCAACATAAATTTCCTGACAAATATCCTTGAAGAGTAATTGTTCCAAAATTCAACAAAAATAGTGGGCAGGTGTTTAATGAGAATGGAAAGAGGGACAGAAATACATTATAATGATAATACAAAAATAGCAACATTTATTAAAATTTCATGTTTACATTCCAAACATGTTGCTCAAAGTGCTTAACAGGAAGTTAAAGAAAAAGCAAAAAAAAAAATAAGAATAAATAAATACAAACTTACATAATATAGTGTCACAAGAACGACAAAGAGTCATAGCAAAGGTTTGGGGCAGCCACCCGTATAATGTTTCCTGGCTGCAAAATAGGTTAATTTTAATAGACATGTTCACAGGTATGAGTCCAAAACAGAACTGAATTGCTGCTTTAAAATGGTGGCTTTTAAATACAAACTGAGGAAGTGATGTCATCAGGGCTGGAACTGGTAATGACATCATTGGCAGTGACAGACCGGAAGTGCCGTCATTGGTTGCGCCAGAACTGGGTAGGGATTGAGAGAGACAATTAGTGCCCTTGCTGCCCCCTGGTCAGGCATGGAATTACTATTATTCAGGGCCTTTAGTTGTCTCCTAATCGCACGTGTGTGACAATAGATACATAAGAGATCAATAGAAACTCTACGGTCCTTAAGTATGGATTACCTTGCTAAACTCGTATTTTAAGTCTTTAATGATTATCATGATGAGTCTGATGTTATGATCAGACAGCCAAGGAGGACATGAAAATTAAAACTGCAGCTAGTTAGATACTGGAGAAGATGGGTCTGCAGAGGATCTAAGATCAATGGACCCCTCAGCTCCTCAGGACAACAGGTGCATTTACATTTTATGTTTATGCACCCTCAAATCTGAATACAGTATCATCCCTGTAGGTAAATTTCCTGTAGATATCTATGTACATGGCCACCACTTATGTTTGATGTAATTGATTTTAAGGTTAAGCCTTCTTGAGCATTCCAGCGTGTAATAGAGAAACACCTGAGACTGGGCAGTTTGCCTTCCTCTGGTTCCTGGTATTAGTGGAAAAGTGTCATAGCCAGCTTTTTCCTATGAGGCAATACTGGAACTCAGCAGAAGAAACCCAAATGAATGAAGGGAGAACATGCAAAATTCCCATGGACGGCACATCAGGGCATTGCAGAGGAAACGCCTGACAGTTGCCCACAACTTTTCTTCCCTGCCTAATAATTATTATAAAATGGAACATTCCTAGCCTATTGCGATAGTCTTTTCATTACACAAATCTTACATAAGTTCAAAAATAGAAAGCAAATTATAAACTGTAACTTCAATATGTATAATAAAGAAATTAAATAAATGTTAGTTCCATCCATCACAGCTGGCCTCCACCAATGCTCTAATTTTTATTGCGAACATCTCAGTAAGTGAACATTTTGATTCAAAATATAAAACATCTGCTTATGCATTCCTTTCTTTGATTAATTGATAGAATACAAAATTGGACTATTGTGCAATAAAGAGTGAGCTTTTATTAATGCCAGAATTGCATGGCATTCTCTTTCTTTCGAATCCCCTTGAAATTTTCCATTTTTGTATTGCTTTTCTGTTGAGAGCTCTCAAAATCACTAAAACGCAACACAGTATGGTGCAGCTATTTATACCGAAAGCTGCCTACTACCTCACATTTTATGGCAGAAAATACTGATGCCACTAACTACTATAAGTTTTAATAAATTACTTTGTTTATTTATTGCACATAACATGCAGCTTAAAATTGTTAAGAAGTTAATATTATATTTCCACTGTCAAGCCACTGCAATCTACTTTGTATTTCAAGGACACTGAGACAGATGCCTATCCCAGCAGCACAATTGTTAATGTAAGAGAAAAAAAAATCTGTTATCATTTTTAAGTTCACAGAGTAGCAGAAGAAGAAAAATAAGTACAAGTAAACAAGGCTACCTTACTGATGTTAAAACCTACCCATGCAAGTTTTCACTGCATCTAGCATTATGACATGAGTCTATGTTGCATTATGCTAATACAGCTACGGATTCTGGGGCAAAGGGTTGTGCAGGCTGGTGCAGTCGCTTTATTGTTTATTTGAGTACAGATTTTTTTTATCAGTTTGGACTTTTATGCTATCATTACAGCAATAGGATACTTTAAGCAACAATAAAATCTGATAAAGTTTTCTAGCAGTGATGATAATGTCCTGAGTTTATTGCTCTGTATAAATGGTACGGTCTAGAGGTCATCATGATACAGCAGCAATAAAGTCTGGAGGTCACGCTGAAATAACAGAGCCAATGTCTTGTGGACACTGAGCCATAGAAATATGGTAGGTGTCTGACCATAGCAATAATTAAATGGCTTCAACAGCTCTAGGCTCTGCATTGAATTGCTACCTCAGACACTCTGTGTGTGGAGCTTGCACACTTTCTCTTTGTCTGTGCTATTTTTCCAAGGGTATTTGCACATTCCCATAGTATGCTTGTTAGCTGAGCTCCTATTAATAAGTGTTATTGGAGTGGGCTGGCATCCCTTTGTACCCAGTCCCAGTTAATTAGGGTTCAGCTCCCTGTGACCCTATAATGGAAAATTTAGATCAGGCAATGGATTAATAGATAAGAAAATTAAATGGAGAAGTCTCTGTACCATAGCAATAAAAATGTCATTGCAGCACAGCAGTATTGAGTTTTATTTATATAATAGAAGCAGTGACTGAATGTTATTTCAAGTTCAAGTTTACTGTCATGTATACAGTATGCAACACACAAAATACATTAATTGTAAACTGGAGCACTGTTATCACTCTTCCTATGATAATGTTTAGAGTGGTGATGAGTGGTTTGACAGCTAAGATGGTTTGCACAGCTACAATGGGTTTATCTTTTGCTGTTTTCATGATACAATATTGCCTCTTGTAAGAAATCGGACAAATCACATTAAAGAGTAGGGGCACCACCCTGGTGATGCCTTATAATTGAAGTTAAGCAGCAAAGAAAAGGATGCAATAATTGCAACGATGTCTCAGTTGAAGTAATTTCAAAATGGTGAATCTTCCTGTTTTAATACCTAAAGGCAGGAAGAGATGGGCCCAGGTGGATGGACACCAAAAGTGACATCAGTGGTGTTATAGCTGTCAATATCTGCAGAGGTATGAAGAGAAAAGGCATTAGCACACAGCGCCAATCCCTGGAGCGGCAGGGAATTACAATCATCAGAGCCCTTAAGCTGTCCCCCTATGCACATGATCGTGACACTCTAAAAGAACAAAATCCTGTTTTTATATTTTTTTAAAATTAGTCACTGAAATTTCATTTTTACTGTTATTCTTATGGGTGGCACTATGAGCACCGTGCAACTGGACATTGCCTTCCCTTGTCTGTGTCCGCTTTTCTCTGGCTACTCTCGTTAGGTTAAATTGCCCTTTTACGTTAGCGTCAGTGTGGGTGTGGGCACTGCGATAGACTGGCACCCGTTCTTTGCTGTTCCCTGCCTTGTAGCTTGTGCTGCTCTGGGTTTTACAGGATGGGATCAACAGATGGATTTAAAGCTTTTCGGTGCCCTCTTCTGGAGTATGAACACATTCCCTAGCAGCAAGCCTGGATTTAGACACTTCAGAGTATTTCACTACACTATGTTGACTACACAAGTATTGTTTACAAAGTTTTAAAAAGTTTATCATGTGTGTTTGGTCACATTCTTCAAATTAACAGATAAAAAGTGTTTTTTCTATCTATTTCAACTTTCTGTATAGATAGTTTTTTGTTTGATTATTTAGGTTTACCCTAAGGGGATAACCTGGGACAGGAAACATTAATGAGCACAGAGACAAAACCAGAAAAACAATCCTATCATTCATCTAAGCCAAATTGGTTATTCAAGAAATATTAGTGATGAAAATCAAAGCAAAAGTCAAGAATCAGAAAGTCAGAATAGCAAAAATAATGTGCACATGAAGGTTGTTTTTTATTTAATTATCTACAAATGCAGATGTCATTTTACAATATGCAAGCATCAGGCAAGATGTAAAGGGGACTGAGTTGCCTTGAAAGCTTGCATATTGTAATTTTTTTAGTTAGCCAATAAAAAGTGTCTGTCATTTTACATGACTTCCCACTACATTCATAATGGCTAACAAGTTACAACACCCTAGTACTACAAATACAGAAAAAAGATTTGTCAAAGGTAGTAATTTAAGGCATTGTTTGCTGAGATTTAAAGGTGTGCTCTTGTTTAAAGCATTGATATCAGGTTACATGGGCAGCCTGAATGCTCTAGAATATAGAAAAGTAGACATGAACACTGCTGTGTCAATGTATAAAGTGAAATGGATTGCATGTGATACCCCAAGAACTTGATACATGAGTCCCAAAAAAGAAATGCTTTCTTTGTGTTGCTAGGGCAGCCCATCCAAGGATGGCTTCATAAATGAGTATAAATCTTGGAAAAATCTGAAAACACTACACAGTACTGTGCAGTTAGAAATCCCATTTAAGGACCAGTCTCCAAGCTGATAAACAGTTTCCTCTTACACCCTTAATATGTTAGTGAAATGTACACATGAGTATTTCTTCCCTACTCTGTGCTGGTAAAAGTATTGAATTTAGCCTGAAATGTAACAGATTACACTTCTTATAAATATCTTGTGAAACAATGGACTTCTAAACATCCTTCAGTGCCAACAGATTTTCAACACTGCTGGTGGTTCCCACTTCCTAAGGAGATCTTAACCCCATGGTAGAGTTTCAGCATAGCTTTATGACATCTTGGTTTCACATTTATGGACCTTTTAACATGTCATACTTGCAACAACATTTGAAAAATGTTCTCTTGTTATTCCTTATTAATGTTTTGTTGAGCTCCACTCTTGGTCTGCTAATAATATTTTATTTTAAAACATTTATGTTCAGAGTATATCCTCAAGTTCAGTCCTAGCCTCCCTGTATTTGTAGATTTTTGTTCCAATGAGTTTCACAACCAGTTAGTGTCTGGGGTCCCTAGTGTGTGCCAGGAAAATATTCCTCACATACTCACACTGCCACTACCACCTTGAACTGTTTGCACTAAACATGTTAGCTTCATATTTTTATATTGCTTAATCTGTGTTCTGGGTGTTTTTTCTTCTTCTTGTTATCTTCTGCTGCATTTAGAACAGTGGATGAGTGTGAGACTTACGTTTATGAAGAATTTAGGAATACTTCTTAGCTCTTGTCATTTTCCTATTCGTTCACATTTTCTGTGAGTTTGCTACCTTTATTTTATCCTGAAAACGACAGCTAGTAACAAGAGGAGTTAAAGATAAAAAACTAAATTATTCCTGTGTGACGTACATAAATGCTTTTGACATTTCAGTGAAAACTAAGGAAACTCAGTTTCTATGTGGCATTGTTGATACAGAAATTAGAAACTGGGCTTGTTTGATTAAGGTAGGTGTCCAATTAAACAGGGGTTACAGGGGTTTCCCGAGGCCTGAACTTGAGAAAACTAGTAGAGTTCAATAAAACTTATCAAAATGTCTATCAAACTACAAATTTCATAAGATTGTTTTCACCAGTCCACAGCACTGCAAATTGAGAGATTAACCCAGCAGTACGAGGCAGCAAGTAAAGATTGCAGGACTAACTTATGTGAGCACTTACATTTAGTCATACCTGACCATAACCTAAATGAAATAAGCCAAACATACATATGTTTGGGGAATGGGAAAGTGGTACATGGGAAAATACAGTATGTCCAAGCTAAAACAAAGTCACTGGAGTTCTGCAGCAGTAGTGATAACTGTGCTACTATCCTGGCCAAAAAATTTTTAGACATATACAGTATAAACGAAAGACCTGTGTGTGTGTGTATAGAGCAGTCCGCTCTGTTCACGCTCAACCACAGCCATGGGAGTTGGTGTGAATTCTATGGAAGATGTAGAAGCTTATACAAGTGTGACTTGGGTAAGATGGCGCATGCATGCACTTTTACATTTTTTCAGCGTTTACATGCACTTCACTTCTCATTTTAACCAAGCAGACAAACACAGCTTTGTGGTACAGGCACGTTGTACATTCACACAGTGAGCTACCATATGTTTGCCTGAGACAGATTCATGCCTGTCATGCACAATTTGTGCCATTGTTGCACTCGACTACTCATCCATCTTAGAGTGGTGGCTCTGAGGCTAGGGATCTATGCTGGCAATTGGAAGGTTGCTGGTTTGGTTACTGTAAATACCAGAAGTGATTCTACTCTGTTTGGCCCTTCAGCAAGGCCCTTAACCTGCAGTTCCTCCATCGTGGGTATGACGTTAACCTGCATCCAGAAAATGCAGAGGTTGGCGGCAGGAATGACACTCCAACTATAATAAAAAAAATAAATTTAAAATTGTTCCATTCCATTCAAACTTGTGTGGGGCTGCACTTGTGTCTTAATTTGGGATCCTGAAGTGGTTCATTGCTGTATCAGTAAATGCCCATAACCTCTCTCTCTCTATATATATATTTATTTATATACTGTATATCTACTCTATATATATAAAATCCTAAACCTCAAAGTGCAATGATTTTGTACAGCGATTTTATGTGATGTTTTTTGTCACTTTAAATCAGGCTTATTTTAAAACCTACATATATATGTTTGGTATCATTCTTTTCAGAGTTTATTGAAGTTTAATGTGATATTGTTAGATTTTCAGATTCTTATTCCGTTTTTAAAGTATAAACTAAAAAATATCAAGAACTCACGTCCCGCGAGAAGAGAGTTTGTGCGAAGAGATTTAACCACGCCTGGGGCTGGAAATAAAAGACAAAAAATAGATGACAAAGACAGCTGCTGTACAGGCTTTTAAATGTTTGAAGCACCACGTGAGATGCAGATCATGCGGCACGGCAGCTGCAGCAAGCCAGCAGCTGATCGAGCAAAGAGGAGGTAAAAAACAAACACTGTATTTGTTTCTCATTGTATCACCATTTAAGAGGGGGTTTCGGAGGAGTGACCATGCCTCCTTGGGGTGTGTTCAGCCCCCCTCTTCACAACATGAGCGGCAGAGACGCGAAGTGGTTGGCGCGTAGCGCAGAAAAGGGGGGTTGGCAAGCAAAGCGAGCAGGGGGTAAGCACATTAGTATATATTGTGGCAGTAGGGCGCACTAGTGCTCCCTTGAACCCTCAGGGATGACTCCAAACACCAGGTAAAAGTCCAAGACTTTTTATTATGGTTCACAATGTACCAAGCACCTTCCACACTACTCTTAAATATTAAACCAATATAGCACACTAATCACTCCTCCTCGCCCAGACACTTTGCTCCTCTCCCACCCAGCACAGCTCAGCGTCTGGACTGAGGCATCGTCCTTTTATAGCCCCTGACCCGGAGGTGTTCCTGTCCCAACAGTCCAAAGTTCCTTATTCCTTCTGGGTCACGGCAATCAGTTCTTAGCACGTGACCATAACGTACTCCCGGGTCATACGGCATCACAGAGCCCATAAGCTCACCCACAGTGACTCCTGGTGGTCCCCAAGGTATCCAGCAGGGCTGTGTATAAACACTACAAAGTCCATAAGGCACTGCTGGACCACAGGGCACGATTCTGCTGTCGGGAGAGCTCCTCCTGGCGGCCTAGGGGTGAGGACAGGCATGGGAAGCCGGCAATTCTCAATAATACAATAATACAATAAACCAATCCTCCTACTCCCAGATGTGTTGCCACCCTTCCACCCAGCTCAGCTCAACCCTCTGGGTTTCTCGCAATCCTTTATAGTCCTTGACCCAGAAGTGTTTCACTCTCTCTGTCCATGTGACTAGGAACACTTCTGGGTCAGATAAAAACTCCTTTTTCTTCAACCCGGAAGCACATCATTTCCTCTGTCCACGTGACTAGGACGCACTTCCGGGTTGTAGGGAAAATACTCCTTGTTCCTCCCTGCAGCGTCCTCTAGCGGCCCCCATGGTATCCAGCAAGGCTGTGGATAAAAACTCCATTGTCCAAGATTCCCTGCTGGCCTTTGGGGCACTTCCATGCTGCAGGGAGGTCTCCATCTGGTGGCCTGGGGGTATTGGCCGGGATGAACGGCCGGCCATATATCACAATATATATAATACAAGACAATAATACACACATAAATAATATTTTTAAGCAATTGTCTCTGTCATGTATGTGCACCTGGGGATCACCTTCTTGGCTCTACTGAGGTAAGCGGTACCACAATGTGATGAGAGGGAACTCACACTGACAGTTTCTCCCTTTCCACCCAGTGCTCCAAGAAGCCACCAGGAGAGGAGAATGAACTTTATCGCAGTACCCAGACAGGTCCCTTTTCTTCTGATTGACATCATTGTTAATTACTAAAGTCAAATGTGGTTATTCGCCAGCAAATGTGATCTGAAATTAAAAAAAATATGTGTGATGACCCAGAATGTATTGTACAGAGAACCTTCAAATGAAGAATGAAATGCTGCAGTTAACATTTTCTTTCCTTCTCTCTTTGCAGCAAATAAACTGAATGGTAAGACAACTATTGATGAGCCTGTGAAGACAAGGGGAAGTGGAACTTCTACAAAAGTTGCAACTTCGACCACCAAACCTCGGTTCGTGAACAACAGAGGCACCTGCGCCTGTGCCACCAGTTTTCAACTGATTCTGCTCTTCCTGATGGTACTGTCCTGGAACCTCTCCTAGCAGCTGGATTTCTAACCACTCACTGTTTAATCCATTCCATCGGAGACTGGTGATTGGATAGGAGAGAAGAGCTGGGAAACAGCAGTGTTAGCTGTAGACAAGGTCATGGATGATGCCGAGAATGATGCGGCCACGCCAAGGAATTATGTCAAATTAAGTACAGTTACAATGCAGCTTATGATGTTTTTAAATTCAAGACCTTAGAATACTCTCCGATGTCTTTGTAAAGCCAAAAACAGGAAATTCGGGCATATTCAGCTATTGTGCTCCATCATGTGACAGGAAGTTGTACTTGGCTTTTGTACCACAGCCTTCAGGTGGAAATCAAAAACATGTCTTCATTCTGCTGTTTGATATGGTATGGTTATTTCAGCCTGAAATGTAACAAATTACACTTCTTGTATATCTCTTGTGAAACAATGGATTTTTTTCAATCATCATTCAGTGTCAACAAGTTGGATTTTACCAAATAGAAAAAAAGATGGAAATCCCAAATTAGTGTGGGGAAACCAGAAGATAAGTGTATAATATTACTAACTACTGTATATGCCTCAGACAGACTGAAATAATAGAGCTGATGTTCCTATTGATGGTCTCAGAATATCTGCTTGTGCTTAAGCTGCCAGGTGGCATGTGGTTGTGGGTTCTTAAGGTATGTAGGGGTCATTAGGAAGTTGTCTGTGTAATTTTGATGTCATGAAATCATTTAATCTAACCATTTGTATTTTTCACTTGCATAGAATGAGTCAGCTGTCACACCACATCCTCTGAAGCCTTATGCAGAAATAAAATGAAACTCTATAAATATAGCTCTATTTCTGTATGTATTGTCACTGTTTCCATGCCTCATCATTCAGGACTATCTGGTACAGAATGGTCAGAGGTGTTGGCTAGGACTCTTGAATCCCCTAGCCATGCATTTCATCTGTTACTTGAAGGACACATGCGCCCAGTTCACTATAAAAGATCTATATGTTTTGCCTACCCAAAGCACCACAAGATACAGCCTTCATTTTTTTTATTGAAAGAAACAAAATTTAGAACCTGGCTCAGCAAAGGGTTGTGGGGCAGTGGAGTCTTCCATATACAGTAAGTTGCATAAAAACATGATGACTTTTTAAAAAAAGAATAGAGAGATTGCCATAAATAAGCTATAAGAACACAGAAACACATTTAATTTTTTTACCAAATTTATTTACCAAATAAATTAAAATATCTTTTTCCAAGACATGATTAGCATTCTTGGCCTTTAATAGAATATTCTGTCCAAATTCCACAAACCAACTTATTTACTGAATCTATCAATGAGATAACAATTTGCAGTTTGAGAATTTTGCAGAAACTTTCCTTTGATTTTCACAGCTCTCCTTGTGTTCAGATGGCTGCGAGCCCCCACTGAGTATTACTTGCTTCCTGCACCTCAAACAAGCACTTGGAAAATATCACTTCACAAGATAATTTTGCTTTGGCAAAAAATGCATTGGTGAATGGAAAAGAATTTGCAGAAAAACTGTTAAAAATCACTTGTAAATTCTGAACTGTTTTATGTATCGCCTATTTTTATCTTGGCTCTGAGGCAGATTTATTTTTGCACAAATGTTCTCTTTTATACATAAAATACACAATAAATTTATGTGTGTGTGTTCATGTACAAGAGTTTCCCAGAAAAGTTATGCAACAATAATAATTTTATACTGCTAGTAATTTGTACAGAATTGGCCTAATATCCTCATATGGTAACTACATGTATTTGTCATTGTGGTCAAATAAGTTATGGAGGTCCCATAGATAAGTGCGGGGCTGCTATGAAATGAAATTAATGAAAAGGGCCTGTATATTCAACAGTACAAACAAAAAAAAAGCAAAAATATGAAGGTTGTCTGGCTAAGATTCAGCTTGCTGTTCAAGTTATAGGGAGCTCTGTTCTGCTTTGCAGTTTGTTCACAACTGACTGCATCCTTCCGGCAGCTGCTGGCTTTATAGGTGGGAACCAGAAGGAGTGGAGTCAATTGCCCTTACTTGGGCATCTTCTTGGTACTGCAGAGGGAAGGATTGAGGAGCAGGTTAGTGCTAGTGCCCCTTCTTGACCCAAGGTGGTAGTACCTGCTTCAGCTGAGCCCAGAGGGTGATTTACCAAAGTGTATGTGTGATACCAGGTTCCTCATTTTTCTATGTTACCTAAATCAAGGAATCTCTATCAACCTCAGCAACCTTGGACCAGCAAGAAACAAGAACATTTTATCCTTGCTTGCATCTGTCTGAATCACACATTAGTAGCCACTTCTTTAATAATCTAATAATCAGTCCCAAACATTTTGCAATGAATGAGATCTTTGAGGGAGCTAGAGCTGGGTTGTATGGTGCATGTGAATGCTTCCTGGGTTTTAAATCCACGTTGTTGCATAACTACCTTTGAGGGCCAAGTACACATAACCAAAAGGAAGCAAATTGTTCTGCAGTACCAGAGTATTAAGTTTGATTATTCACAGAACCTTTTTTGATAATTACAACTATAGCTTAAAAAATGTTGCAATATTGTTTGGGTGTCTCTGTGGAGTCGAGTGGTTCATGTTAAGCATCACTTTAAGTAGGATGGAAGATTCTGATATGTCAAACCACTCGTAAACTTATTTCTTATTTTTTGGAAGAATTTTATTACAGGAACTTGATCAAAATTAATTTCATTAACTTATTTAACTTATCCTGCTGTAACCATCTGACGTCTAGATGTACTTCACAAATTATGCTAACTGAGCTGTTTGAAAACTGTTGTGGAATGTCCTATTCCATCTTCCTTACACAGTTAATGCTTGATGTAAGTCAAACTAATAGAGCACACATCTGTTCCGTTAAAGAAATGACAAATCAATCAGAAACACTTGATACTGTGATGCTTACAGTCTTCCTATTACTTCTATATATATTAATAATAAATGACGTGGACTATGTACAGTTCAATTCATAATATAAAACAATAAAACACTTAAAAATGTTATTAGACAAATGTCTCTGTCACACTCTGCGCTCGCACTGAAGGTTTCTCCTTTCTCACCCAGTGCCCCAAGAAGCCACCAGGAGAGGGCAATGGCCCCATTCAAAGCATCCACAGCTGGCCCTGCCCTTTTGGTCGGGGCTCTATAAAAATCTGACCATCTCCAGAGAAGGTTGTCTGCTTTTTTGGACCTAAACCTGGCCTGGAGCAAGCACCTTCAAGAAATCAGACCCTCCATAAGAGGAATCCTTTTTTGATTGGCCGGTCAGCGTAACATGATTTTTTCTTTAAAAGTGCCATTGAGTTACTGTTTTTGTTTGTTTGTTTGTTATTTTGTATCAGTGAACCCAGGATACCAGCTTGGTGCCCCAACATTTCGAAGAAGCTTGTGCAAAACTATCCACTCAGTCACAGTCTCATATTTACACACATACTAGTGTCCATTCCAAGGTTGTTTCCTACCTAGTGTCCATTGCCGTTATAACAGGCACCAGCTCTTGGTGATGCTGAAGTGGATTTAAGAAATAGAAGATATAGAACTATGTAATTATAGTGACATGGTGTTTAATGCTGCTGTCCCATAGCTGCAGGAGCCCGGGTTTAGTTCTTGATCCGCTCACTGATGGTTCGAAGTATGCACTGGTTTGTCCATACACTCATTTAAGGGTACCATCCTTGACATGCCACTTAAGAATCCAGATATAATTTAAAAGTTCTTTTAGTACTATGAACTGGGAGGATGACAGAAGGAGTACTTATACAACATCTGCAATGGGGATTTATTTACAGCCTTCTCCTTTGCTCTGCAATTGCATGCACACACTTGAACCTTCTGTGTGGCTGTTGTAAAAATGCCTCATCCCCATCCATTTTGGTCACATACATGTAGCATAAAGTACAGTACATACAATATAATGATTTCCTTGAGAGGTGTAGATGCCTGTCACCCTATGGTCCAATTCCCCTACTTATCAGTTAGTGAAGGCAGTCAACTTGTGCATCAGCAACTTACTTTAGAACTGCAATATGCGGCCTCCATGTTTCCTTGTAACCAGCTATAGGCAGCATAGAAAAACCTATCAAGCATTAATTATTGGTCTTCCTTACACATTATGGAGGTTTTTTGTTGTGAGATAAAGAATAAGATTTAGGCTTATCGTGCAATATTTTGAACTGTATGACCTCATTCTGCACTTGCCTTTTATCGATATTGCCATTCTGTCCCTGCATGAAGCTTCTCGCCTCTTCCGTCAAGAAATTAATATGCCTAACTTGCTTGCCTAAACTATTTCATATGAAGATCCACCTAGGGACTGCATTCCAGGACAGGTTTAAAGACACTTCTGGAAGACTTTTATTTCCTGGATAGACACATAATTTTCCTGGGAAAGATGATTTTGAAGCTATGAAAAGGTAACATTTGTGCCTATATATTGTACAGTTATATAAAGTGTCACAGTGCCCGCAGTTCAAGTGTGAATACGGCCAAGTCAATGAGATGAAGTTTACATTTTCTCCCAGTTTCTGCACTGCCTTCGTCCACAGTTGAAACATGTGTGTCTTAAAACAATTGCAGACTCTAAATTATATCAAATAGTATGTGAGCAGCCAAGAATATGTTCTGCAGTGAGTTGGTCTCCACCTTGCATCACATTCTGCTGGAATGACTTGATTCTAAATTGGAATAAACTCATTCAGAAAATTAATAAGTGCATAGTTATTATATACATATCATGTAATAGACATAGATTATAGCTGTATATCTATATGAAATAAATTTTGAATAAATATTACTAATATAAAGTATCTGAATCATTTCCTGCATTATAGGGTTTTGCTACTAAAACTCTGCAAAAAGTATACATATACTGCATATGTACTTATTGTAAGAGATGTGGTGGCTTTATCTTGGTTAACAGAATATGTTCCAATACATTGCATGTGCTTTCCTCTCATGAACTTTCTATCCCAGAAAGCTTTTGTAGCAATGCTCATACAAGATCTCCAGAAAATTTGCCTAAACCAACTGTAGTAAGCCTTGCATAAGTGTAAACCTTTCTAACAAAGTAGGATAAATAGCTAGAAAGAGTGTTGCAATTGATACTTTCATTTAATTATTCAGTTTCTGTTTTATAAAACCCATTTCCTGGTAAACAGGAACAGTCAAAGTCAAAGTGAACTTTATTGTCATCTCAACCATATACAAGTATACAGATAGATGAAATTGTGAAGCTCAGGTCCACAGTGTAACATGACGTGCAAATAATAAATTAAAAATAGAATTAATTTTTTAAATTAAAACACAAACAAGACATTGTGCAAAGACAAGACAAAGAAGGAGCAGCAATATTGACGTGTAGTTAGCAATATGAACATTGATGCAACGTATGGTATTTGCAATCTAGATACATAAATATACTCAATAGATATGTAATATAATAAATAAATAATAAATAGATATAGATAATACAGAAATTATCAGTGTATGATAATAGTTGTTTAAGACATGTGTAAACAATGACAGGTCAGAATGTTTCACAGCAGAAGGATATCAAAAGTGTCAAAATACATAAAGGTCAGTATGAGATTTTCAGTTCTTTTTCTACATGCACACTCATCATTGCAGGAAAGTGGTTTGCATGTATAAAAGTTCTATTTTTAGAGGTGGTTGAGGCCGTGTGGAAGATCCCAGGGGGCAGCATGATGTTAAAGAGTCTGACAGCTTGGGGGTAAAAACACTCCTGGCAGATCTGGCTTTGATGCTGCAGTATCTTCTCATGGATGGCA
Source organism: Polypterus senegalus (assembly GCF_016835505.1). NCBI lineage: Eukaryota > Metazoa > Chordata > Cladistia > Polypteriformes > Polypteridae > Polypterus > Polypterus senegalus. Next base: position 171,477,819 of record NC_053154.1, read on the forward strand.
GAAGTGTGAAAGTCCATGTGAGGGGTGTAAGGGATCCTGCACAATGCTGCAGGCCTTGCGGACACTGCGTTTGTAAAATATGTCCTGTAGTGAAGGGAGAGGCACCCCAATGATGTTCTCTCCTGTCTTCACTTTCCTTCGCAGGCCCTTGTGGTTGGATATGTTGCAGTTGCCATACCAGACAGTGATGCAGCTGGTCAGAAAACTCTCAATGGTGCCTCTGTAGAACATGGTGAGGATGGAAGGGGGGAGTCTTGCTTGCTTCAGCCGCCTCAGGAAGTGTAGTCTCTGCTGGGCTTTCTTGATTAGTGATGAGGTGTTATGTGTCCATGTAAGTTCCTCAGTTATGAGCACACTGAGGAACTTGGTACTCCTAACAATCTTCCACATCTAAACCATTGATGCTGAGTGGGACGTGGGCAGGACGTGATTTTCTGAAGTCTACGATTATCTCTTTTGTCTTGCCAACACTGAGAGACAGATTGTTGTCTTTACACCATGCAGACAGCCGTTCCACCTCATCTCTGTATGCTGTTTCATCATCCCTGCTTATCAGTCCCAGCACCGTCGTATCATCCATAAACTTGATTATGTGGTTGGTGTTGTGCGTGGCATGCACCTAAAAACACACTTTATCATCAAGTTTATGGATCATTTTGGCTGCAAGTTAAATACCCAGTTCATCTATTTTACCTGTCCCAGAATTTCATTATGGTTGCACTACTGTAGTCAGCATACCCACCCAATGAGGCTGGTGTGGCCTAGAAGCTAAGGCACTGAAAGCTAAGCCACAAGGATATGAGTTCAGTTTTGATTATTAACATACTGTGAGATCCCGATCAAGTCACTGAGACTGCCTAGAAGACAAATACAATAAAAGTATAAATGGAAACAATGATGTGTTGTCATAAAGAACCCTAGGATGGCATTTACTTTAGAATAGCATTACATAAAATATAGATTGTTAGTTATAGATTCCCTTTTATTTATAAAATACAGTATTATATTCTGAATGTTGTTCCCATCACATAAAGACTGTCAATGTGTAACTTAAAATAAAATGTATTTGTCCCTGTGAAGTTAAATTTCTATGCCAGGTTGAAAACTCTTTCACTCCATTGATCATTTTAGCTAGATGTACCTAGTGGTTAGTATTACCTCCTCATATCTCCAGGCCAGTTGCTGTCTGTGTGTAGTTTTCATGTTCTTCCTTCATGTCTTGAAGATATACAGTATTAGGTTAACAAGGGCTGTTAAGTCAGAGTATATTGGTGTGCCCTGTGAGGGACTGGTATGACTGGTTCATGGTACTGTATACCATGGCTCCAGTATCTGTAATCCCTAATTGGATAAATGAGTTACAAAAATTAATCAATGAGAATATCATAAATTAGAGAGATTTTAGGTGAACTAAACCTTTAAAGCTGTAAAAAGCTTTAGTTCTCTGTTTTATCATTTTATCAGTACAAGCTGTTTTGTGTCTGTTATCACCATTTCCCCTTTCAGCACCTAATTGTAAAACAATGCACAGAAGCTTCTAGTTGTTTAGAACAAAAAATCAAATATTGCTAAACAATGAACAAGGGATTTGTGTATGAAAGAAATCCAGTTGATGTTTATGATAGTGTGTACAGTATATTACCATTTACAAGGCTCCCAATTTTTCTATTATAATGTGATAAAGAGTGGGTTCAGCATCACACCCTCAAATTACATCCTCTTAAGGGTAAGTCTACCATCTCAAGAGATAAACTCTTACTAAAAACACATTACACATGAATAATGGTATTTTTAGTCATTTATATGTCCCACTTCTTTAGGGAATTCTCCACCCAAAAATTGCATTATTTAATATGTTACTTACCTCATGTAATTTTCAATGCTGTTCTGAACTTGTTTTCATGGAGAAAGGATATAACAAAGTTAAAACCGATTAAGTCAGAGTTTGTGTTGCAATTACTTAGTACGTTTTCTTTAATTTTTCACTGAAGCTAGCACTTAAGTCTTCAATCTGCCTCAGGAATGATTTAAGATATGAAGCGGTAGGGGAAGTGACGATGATGGTGGTAGGGATGAGAACGACGCCCATACACATGTGCCGCAAAGCTGCCCTGCTATCCGCTGCTGAGAGTTGATTCTACAATAAAATAAAATAAAAATAAAAAAAAAGGAGTAACCTTGAAGGTCAATCATCACCCCGAAAGCAGATAGTAGATGTCCAGTAGTATATGTGTACCAAATTTCAGGTCAATCGGTCAAACAGTTTGTGAGCTACAGGTGATTTAAAATCCTGGACAGACAAACAAACAGCCATGGTAGCATATATTATATATAAAGATAAGTAATCTCATCTCAGGAAATTGACTAATTTCTTTTTTGGCATGAAGCCCAAATGAAATCCATGACAGGAATAAAGATCCTATGTTTGTCCCACCTGTGTGTTAAAATGCTGGAGATCTCAGCCTCTGTTTTATAAAATAATAAAATGGGGAACAAAAAAAGAGAGTGGTAAAAAAAAGTGTCAGGGTGACTATCCTTACATCAAAACATTCTAAATTATGTTAAAGCCTGTGAAATGCTCAAAAGCAAGATGTGGTCAATAGTTTGGTTTACTTCAGCCTCTCTGAAATTGTCCATGGGAATGTATTGTGTTTGATTTTGTTATACATGGTTATTCTAATAGGCAGGGCCCCAAGTAATGAAGCTATCCAAAAAAAAAAAAGATCACAGTATAAATGTACAAACGAGTGAGGCATGGCACTCTTTTTTTTCTTATTTGTGAATGAACTGGATGACCGTGAGATCAGTGAAGATTATTTCCCACATGATCGGGCAACTTATCACATGTCAGCTCACAGATTGAACTGTTTTTTGCCAATCATGTCATTTCAAAGGGACTATGGTCACCATGTTTCCCGGAATTTTCTTCCTTTTATTAGCGCTGAAAGGAAAAGTCTCATACACTGGAACAATTACAGCAAACATTGAGCAGGAAATCACTGCCATCACCCCTACAATGCTTGTGGCCACCTTTGCCAGTAAGGAGCATCACTTCAATCTGTATTTGCGACCATTTCCAGTCCAGAATGTGATTGAACCGTTTTCACATCTATCAAGGTATGCAGTTTATTTATTTTGTTTCTATCACTTCAGTATTACATGGGTAACACATCATTAGAATCTCCCTGTAGATCTCCAACTGTCAAAGGGGTTTACAGCTATATTGGTTACGGTTAGAGAGAAGCAAAATGATTTGCGTGAAACTGAATTCATAAAAACTCTGTGTTGCACTTAGCAAAAAAAAATTCACAAAATAAATTGTTTGGCTTTTACCATAACTCAGTTTATTAAGAATGTTTAGTTTTGTCTGGAAGTATTTTCTTACTTTAATTCTATTTGCACCTGTCGGTCAGTTAGTATTTTAAATAAAGATTTTGAATAGCGGAAAAAAAGATCAATGGAAGTGCACATCTCATGAATTAGGGTAATGGCGGTTGTTAGGTATATGGTTGTTTGGTAGCAGCTATTTTCCTTATGCTGAGTTTTCATGTGAAGAATAAACAGTTATGTGAACAATGGTATGTTTATGATGGGTCTCTGTGTGGAAAATATTCAGCAAAAAAATATACAGAAAAAAAAGAAGATAAAGGAGCTTGGACTGGACTGAACTGACTTAAGAATTCAACAGCAAGCAAGTGATTGAGGACAAGCTTACACATGGACTTTTTCCCACTCAAGCTCCACAGGTGATCAAAACCTTTCTGAAGAGGATAGGTCTACCTGAACAAGCTGCAATAAAAGCAGTTCTGTGATCGCCATGTTGAAGCACTTCAGGCGTGTCTCCTGGCTGCTAGAGTCCATCTGTCCTGGGTTTGTGGTGGCTAGCAAGCCTTACAGCACTGGTGCATAGTGGGCATATGAGTTGTCTCTGAGGAAAAGAGGGGCAGGTAAAGGGGCGAAACAGAATGGAGATGCCACCAAAGTGCTCAATAAGTGTTGTATCTGTGAACGCTGATTTCAGAGCTCCGTTTTTATTGGCTATTCCGGTAGTTCCACCCCTTCGGCCAATTGAGCACGTGTATAGATATAATGTGTTTCTGGTTAGTAAGATAATGGTGTGCCTTAGCATGATTTTATTTACAAAAAGTGTGCTACTACAGAAAAAAAGGTTGGAAAACACAGATATAGGCAATAATATGAGGCTAACTGCTTTTGGCAGTCATACTGAAATGACTCATTGTAATCAGAAAGATACATTTTCCTGCCTGCAAAATTTATGTTCAAGGAAATATAGATGTCCCGTTTGTAATGGCAGAATAGATTAAGGTTGGACTTATCCTGTGGTTGTAGTACAAAACAGGTAGGGGGGTGAGATATGTTTTAAGATGTAGGGATCTGTGGATCTTACAATGTGAATGTGTACCCAGTTAAGGTAAGCCTGGCACCAAGTGAAGAATAACATTAGGGTAATGACTCTAGACTCTATGGACGTGGTAAATAATAAACTGAATGCAAGACCAGAAAAATCAGAGGACTAGTGATTGTATGTTGTGGATTTATGGAATACAGTGGAAACGGCCAAGGACTGGGCATTCTGTTAGCAAAGGCAGAGTAAGATTTGGATTGGACTTACTGTATTCTATGGATATGTTATAGAAGAGACAGAAATGCAAGTTATTGGAAGATTATGGAGGTGGAGATGCAAACATTATGGTGTGGGTTTTGGAAGAAATACGAACTGGGCAAGGTGGCAGAGAATTGAACAATTTAGAAACAGGTGTAGTATAAAATTTAGGTGGCAGGTGCACCCGTTCCTGTCCACATCTATAGTGCAAGATATGAGAAGAATAAGGCAACTATAGATGTCATGAACTGAAGTTTTGGAGCACAATGGAAATGGGAAAGCTGGCATCAGATTGGACAGCATGATGGAAAGGGTATATTACATTTTAGCCTGGATTTGTCCAATGGGTCCGGTACTGGACAGGCCAAAATGTGCATTGAGGCTATGATGTGGACCATTAGAACATGTGGAATGATAGATAGATAGATAGATAGATAGATAGATAGATAGATAGATAGATAGATAGATAGATAGATAGATAGATAGATAGAGCACTATATAATAGTTAAGTGCTGCATCAGTTTGCACCCCCAAAAACCACACCCCATCCATTTTTTTTTCACCAGCTGCCACTGCTTTAAAACCCCAAAAGGCTTTTGCAATTGAGAGATCACCTGAAAAATTAATTTCAGTGTCAGTTTTGTGAAACTGTTTGCAAATTAAAACTGGTCTGTTTCACTAGTTACACTGTTCAGGTTCACTAAATCCTTTCTTCTTTTCTCTTAAAAAATCCCTCTGCTTTAGAAACAGTGATGACTTTGTTTCAGTTTTTTTTTGTTTACATTGTTTTCCACTGTCAGCTTTTTGAATCCCAGTTCTCATACTACATCCATGTTTACTGAAATCTTTGTTCTGAATTATATATTCCATTAAACTTCACTTCTGGTCATCTCACTAGGTCTAATAGTTAGACAGAAAGAACCAAAGAGGACCTAGAAATATCCTTGTGTTGCTTATTGCTAATTGTGGACTACTTGAGGAATTCTCATTAATCCAGAACCTTTGCATGTTCCTCATTTTGAATGGATTTTGGTAAAACCACCAGTTTTGTAGGATTCAGCTTCTTTTGACTCTAAAGAAGACCAGTACTTCTGTACAAACATTTTCAGCCATACATTGTAGAGGTCATCCTAAATACCTCGTAGGACAGAAGGTTTGGCTTTCTAGAAGTGATTTATAGTTAATGGTTTCGGCATGGAAGTGCCAAGATTTATTGGTCCATTTAAAATTATAAAACAAGTTGGTCCAGTGACAAACAAATTAATTTTGCCAGCTCAATATTGTGTACATTCATCATTTCATGTTTTAAGATTAAAAGGCTTATGCTGGTGTTTATTTCTCCCTATCTAAAGCTTCTCTGTCAGTTCTAGTTGATGGAGAGCCAAAATATGAAATTCAAAAGATCATTGATTCTCATTGAGTTACTTCCCATCTGCACTATGTGGTTTAATGATGGGGGAGTGAAGACCTATATAGTTCACTTAGAAAAACATGACCCTACCTTGTCTATTTGGTTCTTTTTGAAAACCCCAGTAAACTTGATGGATGAATTTGGAGCTTATGTCCTAAGAGAAGGGACCTGTCATGATTTGCTTGTTATTTTTTTGCATTTTATTTTTCTGTCCACTGTGCTATTATGGAACACACAGCGAGTGGCATACTGTATGTTTAATATCATGTATTCATGCTATACTATATAATTTTACAATCTTTGTGTATATATATATATACCTGTTAGGAAATGCTTGTGGTTTATCGGCCAGATTGCAACCATCCGCCACGCCCTCTTGTGAGAAGCAGATCGTAGACATGCTATACAGTACCTGTCAAATAATATAAAGTGCATATGACAAGTATTTCACTCTAATTGGGGCTCATCATGTGTACGCAATTTGGATTCCCCTTGCGAGGATCGAAAACCTTGGACATCAGTGCTTAAGGCATAGCCCAAATAATCAGTAAATCAGTTTCTATTCCTAAACTTTCAGCTCCTATTAGGAGTGGTCATCAGAGGAAAATGATTATACATACAGGCATCCAATGCAATATATAGCAAATAAGAAGGGGAGGGGAGGTGGATGTTTAATGAGGTGGAGTTCGGAGGGTGTTGGTCATGAAGTCATATTTATTATGTGCATCCTTTTCAAGCCTGCATCTCCTTTTCCTCTGATGATGACTCCTAATAGCAGTTGAAAGCTTAGGAATAAAAAGTTATTTTATTGATTATTGTTAATCGATAGCATCCTCTTCAGAGCATGCATCTTATAAAGATAAACACAAATATTCAACCTTTTGCTTTGGACTTTGATTCTACAGTATGGAACCGCATTACTGACCCTAAAGGTGAAAAGTGTTTGTGTCTAATGCCACAACTTTTATTCCATTATAATTTTTCACAGATGTCTGTTTTGGGGTACTGTGAGAAACATCCTATGATATTAGCACCCATTGGATAGCCTTTCTATGTGGTGCATTTGTACAGTTATTGAGAACCCCATCCTGGAGTCTTTATTTGGTGTAAGATATTGTCTTGTTTGTGCTTTATTTTTTCTATAGGCTAAAACAGTGATGAAACTTCTGTGCCCTTTTCAATATAGTTTTGGTGTCATAGGTCCAGCCTAGCTCAGTGGACATATTCTAACTGGATAATTTCCAACCTCACTGTCTCTGCTATGTCTAATGAAGTTCACACTGAGTTTTTAGCCATAGTTTGCCCAGTCATTGTCCTATAAAACCACATTTTGAGGTCTCCAATTTCTACTATATGGTGTATCATTATTATTGTTGATCACTTTGAAGGCCTTGGAACCACCTGCTCCAAAATACATTTTTGACTTCCTAACCAATAGAGTTCAGTATGTATGGAGTGGTAGCATCACATCCTGCTTGCTGACGCTGTCTCCACAGTGTTGTATGCTGAGTCCTCTTCAGTAGTCCTTATTCAACTCTGACTGTGTGGTCAGACACAGCTCTAACTCCATCATTAAATTTGCCAATGATGCCATTATCATACAGTAGGCCTAATCACCGGCAATTATGAGTCAGTCTCTGAACCTTTAATTTTTCTGACTAATATTAATTTATCTTATATTAATTACATTGATTCTGGCATAGTTAGTAAACTTATGAAATTTGAAGATGAAACTAAAATTGGAGGACTGGTAAACACCTTAGGAGGCAGCAGAAAATTTTCGAAAATACTTAGACAAGTTTCAAAACTGGATGAGCACTTGAAAAGTACAGTTTAATGTACAAAAATGCAAATTACTACACCTGGACAAAAGGAATGTCAATTATAAATATGATATGGGAGACACTGTCCTACAGGAAGCAACTACTCACAGGGTTTAGGAATATACTGTATGTTGGCACAACGTTTCCATTGTCTAAGCAAAATGCAGGAGCTATTAAAAAGACAATTAAAATGTTAGGTCATATCGTAAAGTCAGTTGAATGTAAACCAAGGAATATTATGCTTGGACTATATAATGCAATATTGTGTGCAATTCTGGTCAACACACTACAAGAAAGACATAGCAGTACTTGAAACTGTGCAGAGGGGAGCAACTAGGTGCATCCCAGGACTTAAAGGTGTATCCTACTGTGAAAGACTCTGAGAATCAAACCTGTTTGGTCTTGAGCAGAGGTGGCTACATGAGAACCTAATCAAGACATTTAAAATCCTCAAAGGCATTGATAAAGTAGATCCAGCAACATTCTTTTGGCTTAAGGTTAATCAAATACTCGAGGACATCAATGGTAATTAAGTGGTAGTGCACTTAAAACTGAAGCCAGGAAGCTCTTCTTTATGCAAAGAGTTGTGGGATTCTGGAACAAACTACCAAGACATGCAGTTGAAGCAGAAACCTTGACAATGTTTAAGAATAATCTGGACAAGATATTGGGGTAGCTTAGCTATTAGCTAAACAAACAGGCTTCAATTTAGATAGAATGCCCAGAGGGGACTGGGCAGTCTAATGGTCTGGAATCCCTACAGATTTTATTTTTTTCTCCAGCCGTCTGGAGTTTTGTTTTGTTTTTTCTGTCCACCCTGGCCATTGGACCTTACTCTAATTCTAAGTTAATTAATGTTGACTTATTTTCTTTTCTTACTGTGTCTTTTATTTTTCTATTCTTCATTATGTAAAGCACATTGAGCTACTTTTTGTATGAAAATGTGCTATATAAATAAATTGTTATTGTTATTGTTGATACACTAAATGGTCACATCTTGTTTGTCAAATTTATAATGTTCTTATAACAGCTTATACACAGAAGACATCTATTTGCCAACTCATTGGTAGGACATTAATCTCACCTTTATTGTTAGGCAAAACCATGGGGTTTATTAGAGAGTTGAAGAAGCTGAATGCAGACCTAACTGCCTTCTATATCAGAGTGGATGCTGTTGAAAGAGTGAGTAGCTATAAATTTCTTGCAGTGACCATAACTGACAAACTAAAGTGAGCACAGCACATTTCGTCTTCTGATTTCGATACCTGAGGGCAACTCATATTTCTCCATCTGTTCTCCAAACTTCAAAAAGTGCAGAGTGAAGTCACTGGCAGCATAACATCCTCATATGGAAACCGCTCAACTCAAGAATATAAAGCACTGCAGAGGGTGGTGAAGTCGCACACAGAACATTACAGGCACTCATCTATTTTCTGTTCAGGACAAACATAACACTTTCAGCCTTAGAAAGGCAAACACAATAATGAAATACCTCAGCGGTCTTGCACAACCCCTTTTCTTGCCTGTATCTTCTGGCAATGCACTGGAAGTAAATCTACCATTGGCATTCATATCAGTAGGTTCAGGGACAGCTTCTATCCACAAGTTGCAAAGATGCTCAACAGTGAATTGGAATTAAAATATTGCATGTAGATGTTTTGCATGCTACATATACTATTTATTTATTTATGTGCATTTTTGTCAGCTATTTTGAGGAGACATACAAGTAAGAACTTTGTTGTATTATGTAGACATAACATTAGACTTGACTTAACTTGAATTTGTACTTGACTGACTGCAACTGCTTAAGATGTGCAGTTATGAGTGAAAAGTGAATGTAACCTGGAGCAGAATTAACAGCCTCGAGGGCCTCTGACTCTTTATAGCTGTTCTGAAATTTTAAGGATTCTCTTTTCAATTATGTCAAAGCAGTCCATCAACAAAAGTTTTGTTAAACAGCCCTTGAGACAAACGGGTAAGTGAGGCCCTCCTCAGTTTTTCGGTTTTAAACAGGTACCAAAGGCCAGAAATGGGAAGACTCTTCTCAAAGTAGTTGAATATAACCTGGTAATTGTTCATGTGGAAAAACCTTAGTAAAACCTATAACAAACGTAATATTTAAATGATAAGTACAGGTATGTATTTTTGAGATTACGGTATATGTGCATCACCCTATTATAAAATATGCCAGATCCCAAACTTTTTAGAAATTCTACAGCATCCACAACATTTCTGGTAATCTATCTATCTATCTATCTATCTATCTATCTATCTATCTATCTATCTATCTATCTATCTATCTATCTATCTATCGTGATAATAATACGGCAAAGACATAAAGGTTTGGGGCAGCCACCCGTATATTGTTTTTCCCAGCTGCAAAAGTTTACTTTTGAAGCATGATGTGCATAGAACAGCGTCCACAACAGAACTGGCTATAGTAGCCCAAGATGGAGGCTTTAAAGGTCTGGAGAGGAACTGATGTCAGCAAAGGGGCGGGAACCAGAAGTGACATCATCAAAGGGGCCGGCTTCGGATGTGATGTTATCAAAGAGGCCGGCTTTGGAAGTGACGTCTTCTGAGGCACCAGAACCTTGCAGGATTTCCCGGGAAAGGTCTGTAGGGAACAGAGAAAGACAGTCAGTGCACTCCGCCGCCCCCGGTCAGATGTTTCATTACACTTAACTCAGACCCTTTAGCTGCCTCCTACTCGCACGTGTGTGACACTATCTATCTGTCTGTTGTTGATTTTTTATACTTCCAGACAGATTTTTTTCCTCAAATATGCTTCTCTTTTCAGGTGACCTGGATTCTCCCCGGATATTTTACCCCATTGCTCAGGCTGGGTGCAAGATAATGGGAAAGGATGGGAAAGAGAAAGAGGGGTTCTTTCCTATTGTATGATTGTTTAATGTTTACCTCCTGTCAGTCTGGCTTTAATTAATAAAAAGCTAATCACAAAAAATGTTGTTATAACTTAAAATGGAACAATATGATGAAAAATATAAAAGATTGATTTCAATGTTTTAATTAATTAATTAAACAATTATTCCATTAGCTTTTATAGAAACATATTTAGCCCTGCTTTGGCGCACACGACAGATTAAAAGGTTGACATCTGATATTTTATTATGTACAATGAAGTGCACATATAAGTAAGCCTCATTTAACTCAACTTATATTGACTTTTGTAAGCAGTCCTTCTTCAGAGTCCTTCTTAGATCAGTTTACAATCTATGTGACATTTGCACAGTTCAACAAATTTGTAATGGTGCGACATTTAGCTAGGCTTTATGATTCAAAGTGCACAGTTCATTATAGGAAAGAGCTACATTCAGTAAATCCAGAGGGGTAATTTGAAAAAAAGCATATGGTAATGGACACTGATGTATTAATCCATCCATCCATCTATCCATCCATTATCCAACCCACTATATCCTAACACAGGGTCACAGGGGTCTGCTGGAGCCAATCCCAGCCAACACAGGGCGCAAGGCAGGAACAAATCCCAGCCACCACAGGGCACACACATACACACCCCCCACACACTAGGGACAATTTAGGATCACCAATGCACCTAACCTGCATGTCTTTGGACTGTGGGAGGAAAACAGAGTACCCAGAGGAAACCCACACAGACACAGGGAGAAAATGCAACTCCATGCAGGGAGTAAACCCGGGTCTCCTTACTGCAAGACAGCAGCGCTACCACTGCACCACCATGCCACCCCCTGATGTATTAAAGTAAAGATATTTGTTACTTTCAAATAAACTTTGTTACTTGCATTCACATATTTCTTAAAATGAATTTTAGCAGAATGTCATTTGATATTATGTTAAATAATAAGTACTATACCAAGAAGACAATAGATAGATAGATAGATTCTATTCAATTGGTAATTCTTTTCAATTGGTCAACAGTTTTCTTAATCCCATATGGAACGGCATTGAGCACAAAGGTAGACACCATCACAGAAAAGGCAATAGCTCATCACAAAGTAATGATGCAATTTACTAAAATCGGGAGCTATTCTTACTTTTCTGGAATGCTTAAAAGTATATAAGTTGTTTGAACTGTTATATCTTGTAGCGTGTTGATGGCAAGCTCTGGCACACCACTTATTTCAGATGCCATTTTAATGTTGGATGGGTTTGGAAAATGCAGAAGGGAGACTAGAGATTTTTTCTGAATGTGAAATGGTAAATAATAGAGCACAATAAAATGAAAACTAAAATGTATGATCAAGACATTGAAATGCAGACTGAAAGAGTCCATGTCACTGCACAGGAAAGTAAGTTACCTAATCTTGACTGACTTAGCAACATCAATGATTCATTCTGTATCAACATCTTAATGATGAATCATTCTGAATGATGGCCACTTCAAAAAAGAAATCAATAGTTTCTTAGGCATGTTCCATTGGTGAACACTTCAAGCTGTTCCTCCTCTATCCAGATATTAATAACTTTATATGTAAACCTGTAGAAGCAGCTCTCCGTTATCCAAGCCAGAAAGTTTTATGTATGTTTGGGCCTGTGTGGGGTGTTTTTTTTATTACTATTATATTTTTAGGAGCTTCTGTAAAATTTTATTTTCTCTTGGGGACAAATAGAGTATATTCTAATGTAATTAGAAATTGATCAAAATGATGTCAAGATGATGTATTAGGAAATGAGAAATGCTTTACAGGTTTATTATTGCTTAAAGTGCTTACACAGGATTCTGATAAGAAATGAAAAAGCATTACATAAGAACATTAAGACATTGGACAAACGAGAGGAGACCATTCAGGCCATCACGCCCATTTGTTTAGCTAATAGCTAAGCTATCCTAAAATCTCATTTAGATTCTTTTTAAAGGTTGTCAAGGTTTCTACTTCAACTACATGTCTTGGGCGTGAAGTGCTTCCTGGCTTCAGCTTTCAATGCACTTCCCCTTAATTTCCACTGATGTCCTTGAGTATGTAATTTATCCTTAAGCTGGAAGATTGTTGTTAGATCTACTTTATCAATACCTTTGAGGATTTTAAATATCTGGATTAAGTCTCCACGCAGTCTGCTCTGCTCAAGACTAAACAGGTTTAATTCACAGAGTCTGTCAGAGTAGGACATGTCCTTAATACAAAACAATACAATGCAATTTATTTTTGTAAAGCCCAAAATCACACAAGAAGTGGCACGATGGGCTTTAACAGGCTCTGCCTCTTGATATCCCCCTGTTTTGACTCTCTAAGAAGACAAGGAAAAACTCCCAAAAAAACCCTTATAGGGAAAAAATGGAAGGAACCTTGGCAGTTCAAAGAGAGACCCTTTTCCAGGTAGGTTGGGCATGCAGTGGGTGTCAAAAAGAAGGGGGTCAATACAATACAATACACAAAACAGAACACAAGAATCCTCAATACAGTATAAAAATAAAAATATTACAGAATTTAACAGTATATGATATCACATAATATGATTTGGATTTGTTTAGAGTCCTGGAGACCTCAGCCATCAAGCTGCCTCCCCCAATTGGCCATTCCACAGCTGAGACAGTCCTGGGCCGACCAATCCGATGAAAGGACCCCTCTACCCGATGATTCCTGTGATCCTCCATTAGGGATGACTTTATCTTAGGCAGCCAAAACAACTTGGCAGGTGGGCCGTGGCACCAAGTGCCACATTTGAGTACCGAGAAGATTGAAGTATCCAATTATAACTATCGTGTTACTTATGTTTTAGTGCTAATGACTAACAACAGAGATGCAGTCTGTACAGTTAATCAGCAACTCTAGTCAGGATATGCTAAACTGAAGTAGTGTGTCTTCAGCCGGGACTAAAAAGCTGAGACTGAAGGGGCATCTCTTATAGTAGCAGGCAGACCATTCCACAGTTTAGAGGCCCTGTAACTAGAAGCTTGACCTACCACTGTTATTTTATTCATTCTTGGAATCATTAGCAGACCGGCATCTTGAGATCTTAATGTGCGCTCTGGTTTGTAAATCATGATAAGTTCAGACAAGTAAGCTGGAGCCATTTAAGGCTTTAGATGTTAAAAGGAGGATTTTGAAATCTTCCTTAAACTTAACTGGGAGCCAGTGTAAGGATTTAAGAACTGGAGTTGTGTGTTTGTATTTTCTTGTTCTTGTAATAATTCTTGCAGCAGCATTTTGGATTAACTAGAGGCTGTATAAAGAACAATTTGAACATCCAGTGACTTAAGTCCTGGGATGTACTGGTCATACCTAGGGAAACTTGTAAACAGGTTATTTCCACATTTTACTAAAATATTTTGATATCTTTCTTCAATAAAACTGTAGCATTGATTAATCTGAGCTTTGAGAAGTGTGTGTTATCTTCACATTGTGCTCCCCATCCCCTTTGAAAATAATATCATTAAATGGTCACCATTCATTTTTAGAAGATCTTTAGTCATGTAAGGAGGCAGTAGGTCACTAGAAAAACAAAACTGTAATTGTTTAGTGTTCTACCAAACTTCATTTCACATAGCATTTACCCACAGTGACTTTTAATGGTTGCAAATTTTGATAAAGACAGGACTGGTGGCATGGAATCAATGGCACCCACTGAACCTGTATCCTTATTTTTGACAGTTCAAAGGTCTAAGACACTTGCCATGAAGTAAGTGTGGACAGCTTGACAATACTTCACTACATGGTAGACAGCTGACAGTTGAGCATCTGGAAAAGTGTGAGGAGATGTTTCTTGAAGGCCTAACAGTAGAGTCTGACACTTGAGTTTCTACTGACCACTTCTGGTATGACACCACTGGACACCTCAGGCAAAGGTCCTTGCATTTAAACAGATGAGTGTTCAAAAGTCCTTGAAGGAGAATTGTTAAAACTGGGCAGTTACAAATCTTTAATAATTTATAATATGTGATTTTTAAATGGAGAAATAAACCACATAGCTCACCTGTAATAGGAACAATGTTTATAGTAAATGTTAAACTCATTCAATTGCTGGTGGAGGCAAGCTTTATTTTATGCAAAATTACTTACATAAACGTTATACAAGTACAATGATGCCTGTTGCTACACTAAGAACACCTGATGCAACCCAGTACAAAAAATGTAACATAAGAGCTTTTCTTCAAACAAAAAGAAACACAGAAAAAAATTATTCTGGCTTATGTCTCCTGATAAGGAGCTGCTTGTCCACTTCATAAATGTCACTCCCTGTCAGCACCTTTCATGTCTTGGCTGCTTGTTCTCTATGTCTGAACCATTGCTCCACTTGTCATCTGCTGATTGGACAGAGTCGGGAAGGCCATGTCTACTTATACTCTGTCTTGATGACATGAGTCCTTTGCTGGAAAGTTTGGCTTGGAAGAATCATCCAAATTCCTGCCAAGCTATTGGATGCTGAGCAAGTCATTTAACTTTCCTTTTCTTTAAGTCCATCTTTGTATAAAATGTGTGGTATTTAAAAATGAACTTTTTGATGGGTAAGAAGAATGATATAAACAATAAAAAAGTCAATGTTTGTGTTTTTAATAGACGATGTTCACCAGCAAAATAATATACTGTACTATACTATACTATACTATACTTTATACAGTAAAATAAAGGTCAATTGTTATCTTTGTTTCTTTTAAATTCATTATAAAAATGATTTATAAAGCAATACCCACAAATGATATTCACCATACAAAAGCTACACAAATTAAAGATACAGTGGGATGCAAAAGTTTGGGCAACCTTGTTAATAGTCATTATTTTCCTGTATAAATCGTTGGTTGTTACGATAAAAAATGTCAGTTAAATATATCATATAGGAGACACACACAGTGATATTTGAGAAGTGAAATGAAGTTTATTGGATTTACAGAAAGTGTGCAATAATTGTTCAAACAAAATCAGGCAGGTGCATAAATTTGGGCACCACAAAAAAGAAATGAAATCAATATTTAGTAGATCCGCCTTTTGCAGAAATTACAGCCTCTAAACACTTCCTGTAGGTTCCAATGAGAGTCTGGATTGTGGTTGAAGGTATTTTGGACCATTCCTCTTTACAAAACATCTCTAGTTCATTCAGGTTTGATGGCTTCTGAGCATGGACAGCTCTCTTTAACTCACACCACAGATTTTCAATTATATTCAGGTCTGGGGACTGAGATGGCCATTCCAGAACGTTCTACTTTTTCCTCTGCATGAATGCCTTAGTGGATTTTGAGCAGTGTTTCGGGTCGTTGTCTTGTTGAAAGATCCAGCCCCGGCGCAGCTTCAGCTTTTTCACTGATTCCTGGACATTGGTCTCCAGAATCTGCTGATACTGAGTGGAATCCATGCGTCCCTCAACTTTGACAAGATTCCCAGTCCCTGCACTGGCCACACAGCCCCACAGCATGATGGAACCACCACCATATTTTACTGTAGGTAGCAGGTGTTTTTCTTGGAATGCTGTGTTCTTTTTCCTCCATGCACAATGCCCCTTGTTATGCCCAAATAACTCAATTTTAGTTTCATCAGTCCACAGCACCTTATTCCAAAATGAAGCTGGCTTGTCCAAATGTGCTTGAGCATACCTCAAGCGGCTCTGTTTGCGCTGTGGGCGGAGAAAAGGCTTCCTCTGCATCACTCTCGCATACAGCATCTCCTTGTGTAAAGTGCGAATGGTTGAACGATGCACAGTGACTCCATCTGCTGCAAGATGATGTTGTAGGTCTTTGGTGCTGGTCTGTGGGTTGACTCTGACTGTTCTCACCATTCGTCGCTTCTGTCTATCCGAAATCTTTCTTGGTCTGCCACTTTGAGCCTTAACTTGAACTGAGCCTGTGGTCTTCCATTTCCTCAATATGTTCCTAACTGTGGAAACAGACAGCTTAAATCTCTGGGACAGCTTTCTGTATCCTTCCCCTAAACCATGATGGTGAACAATCTTTGTCTTCAGGTCATTTGAGAGTTGTTTTGTGACCCCCATGTTGCTACTCTTCAGATAAAATTAAAAGAGGAGGGAAACTTACAATTGACCCCCTTAAATACTCTTTCTCATTATAGGATTCACCTGTGTATGTAGGTCAGGGGTCACTGAGCTTACCAAGCCAATTTGAGTTCCAATAATTAGTTCTAAAGTTTTGGAATCAATAAAATGACAACGGGGCCCAAATTTATGCACCTGCCTGATTTTGTTTGAACAATTATTGCACACTTTCTGTAAATCCAATAAACTTCATTTCACTTCTCAAATATCACTGTGTTTGTCTCCTATATGATATATTTAACTGACAGTTTTTATCGCAACAACCAACGATTTATACAGGAAAATAATGACTATTAACAAGGTTGCCCAAACTTTTGCATCCCACTGTAACACTCAGTTTCTGTGTTTTTATAAGACAGAATTCTATGAAAGATAACATTATCTTCTTATATAATATGCTACCGTTGCTGTTCGTTTGTCTGTCCAGGATTTTAAAACACCTGTAGCTAGCAAACCATTTGACCTATTGACTTGAAATTTGGTACACACATACTACGTGATGTCTACTATCTGCTTTTCGGGTGATGATGTTTACTACTCTTTCTATTTTTATTTCATTTTATTGTAGAATCAACTCTAGGCAGCAAGCAGCAGGGCAGCCATGCGGCGCATGCATATGGGCGCCGTTCTCATTCCCTACCACCATCGCGGTCACTTCTCCTACCTCTTCATATTTTTAATCATTTTTGAGGCAGATTGAAGACTTAAGTGCCCGATTAAGTGAAAATTTAAAGAAAATGTACTAAGTAATTGCAACACAAAAACTAACTTAATCAGTTTTAATGCGAAAAGATGCCGACAAAAAAAGAGAAGCAGTGGGCCACTAGGGTGGAGAAAAAAAGAGCTGCTAAGGAATGAGCAAACACAAACAAATGCTAAACATACAGAGAAAGAGGATGAAAACTAGGAATGCTCAAGTCAAGTGTATTCACTGCATGTTATCATGCAGTATGCTGTTACTGGCTTAAAAATAAAACTTGTGGTTATGTAAAATAGGAGTTAATTCAAAATATTTGTGCTTTCGGGTGATGTAAATAGTAATCTTTCTTTGTAGTGTATTTTATGTCAAAGATATGAGCAACTTTTTAAAATTTGTTAAATGTTACATCACATAAGCTGCTATATAAAATAAAAGTTGATATAAAAGGCTGAGCTATGGGATGGCGGAAGATGAAAGATGACAATTGTTCTGCAAGTGTGTTTTTGCAAATGGCCTTTATCACGAAAGGCACAATATGACACATTTTTGTCCATGTCTCTTGCTTCGGGATGGTGTTCCTGCTGTTCTTTTTGAGTTTTTTGAGATGCACTCACGGTCAGCAATCATTTCCTGAACATTCTTAGCAATAATGGAAAACATGGACTGGATGCTACTTAATCTTTCAAAATATATAAAATAAATATTGTTTCCCATATTCTGCTTTGTGATAGTATTCATCATTAAACAAAAAGACTGCTGCTATGCTTTGTCTTTCGGATAGCACAGTAAACTTACACAATGCAGTTAACATTGGTATCCATTTAAATTCTTTAAGCTGGTCTTCACCTGTGTGAAAGACACCATATATGAAACATTATATATGAGCAGTTAATTAAAAAAAATAACTTTCTTATGTATTTATATTCTTTGGGAAGGTTTTTAACTTTCAGGCAAAAATACAAAAATATAGTTATCCTTTTCTTTCTTTTGACATAAATTGCACTAAAAAGAGAGATTCTTGTCTATTTCTTGTCTAAAGTTTTTCAGGTAGTGCTTGTTGTGAAGGTACATTACAAAATAAAAACTGTTGCCCATAACCCAGCCTGTAATGCAGAAAATTATTTTTTTTTAAATGTTTTTATTCTTTGAGATAGTATTTAACATGAAAAGTACTCATTTTTGAATATGAATCAGGCTCACCTTAAAAAGTGAAATACAGGATGTACTCTTGAGATTCTCCTGGAAAAAGCTTATATTAGTTATCACTAACATTGATTAAAACAATTCCTGGTTTGCCATGTGTGTATATATACTTTTTATTTTTAAAATATCCAGGTATCACTGGTGTCTGTGTGAACAGGCAGGAAGAACTGTAAGATGGGAGTCTGGAGGTGCAATTAAGGATGAAATAAATGAAGACTAACGAATAGCAGTTGTTGCTAAACTGCAAGGTAAATCGAGTCATTGTGAAAGTGAGTAGAAATGGAAAGATACTAAGGATTACTTTTGATTACCGCACTTAATTAATACATGCAAAAAAGAAGTATTCATTTCAATGGTTTCTCCCGTGATGTTCAACATCACAGCCGGGAAAATCCTGTGATTCCCATTTGTATTTTGAAAGGGAAAGACAAGAAAAGGAGGAGGAAAAGGGGAGGGAGGAGATGCAGGCTAAATCCGTCCGACCCCGCTCCATTGGCTCTGGTTGACGATTGATGTAACATCCTGTGCTGTTGGGAAGGTCTGCGGTAGAAACCGAGAGAGAGAGAGAGAGAGAGAGAGAGAGAGAGAGAGAGAGAGAGAGGTAGGCTGGAGTGAGGGAGAGAGAGAGAGAGGGAGGGAGGGAGTGAGAAGGAATAGAGGGAGAGGGAGTGCTCCTCCTGCAGTTGCCGACTTTCCAGTCTTTCTGAAGCGAACGGCGGTGAGGTGTCAGGAGAGCATCCTTAAGTCCACATCCAGTTCAGACAGGGAGTGAATTCTGTGGACTCTGAAAATCAATATTCTAACATCCCTTTTAACCCCATACACTACTGGTATTCCGTACTCTCTGGGAGGGAATTGCTCACTCTACAGCTGTCATCCACACCGGGGAGTCGGCGAGGAGAGCACTCTGCGGTACCGCAACTCTAGATTCTAGGTATCAGGGACTACCTTTGGACATTTTCCAGTCCCCGCACCCTCTACCTGTCTATCGGCATAGGACCTGACTGTGGTTTGGAAGCCGAGAGTGCATGTCGTTGTTTCAGAAGATCGCCACTCGCTTTTGCGACTCGCAAAGCCCGCATAGGCAGGGCATGTGCAGGCACGCACGGGGCGCTTCCCAGCTGGAGCTCTGATTCGGAATCGGTAACTGGGAAGGGCACAGGGAAGGTCGGCAATTGTCCGCAATAACCACCCCCTCCCTCCCCGGAGGGACTTCGCTCCGAGCTGCAAGGTGGATACGTTGACATCGCCGAGGGCTTCACAGGACTCACCTTGGCTGGAGCAGAAAGTCTCCGTGTGCAGTGAAAATGGATTTGGGATCACTGTGCTGGTGCCTTGTAGCCTATGTGGCCGCATTGGTTGCCGGAGAGAACGGGAACACTAAAGCACGGAATTGTGCTGATGTCCGGCAGCTCTACAGCGCCAAAGGATTCAGCCTGAGTGGAGTGCCACAGACTGAAATATCGGGTAGGTAACTGTACCTGGCGCTCTGGCCATCTCCGAGTGTTGGAACTCTGTCGCGCCGCGCCGCGCAGCCCCGCTCAGCCGATTTCGAAGGCAGTCAGTGAGCCATCGACTTACATCCGCGCTAATTTATTCAGCCGTCCTAAGGACGTGTGGAAATCTACACGCTTGCCTGTCTGTTACTACGCAGCCCCGCGATCCTGTCACAGACGAATTATATCCGTTAAGTCAACAGTTTGTATTTGCTTTTGAGTCGCAAAAAGCGCATCTGCAAATGGATCGCGGACTGTCGAGATGTCAGAAGAATGAACTCTTCACTAATTATAGTCGATTTTTTTGTTTGTTTGTTAAACACAGCCAGAATATAAAGGTAAAAAACACCTCTTAATTTCATGTAACCACTGATTTTGAAAAATGAGCAATTGGTGTTTGGAAAAACTTAGTAACATTTAATCAAATAGAGAAAAGAACGAGCAGTTAAAGTAAAGCCAACAGATAAAGTCCATTTTGGAGCCTGCTACTGTCCCTAATTTGTGTGTGCCGAGGTCACTGAGGTTCACACTAACTAAGGCGCATCGCATTCCTCGACCTGCTCCTGAACCGCAAGGATTCCATCACTTCATATCGTAAAGGAAATCGGCAGTAATGTCACTAAACATCAGCCAGCTTTTATTTATATCATGAATTATTTATCTATACATCACATGATACAACATAATATTCCAAATCCAAGTATATGTTTTGGAAGCGAATATTTTGCCTTTTAAAAATGGAAATTAAAAGTAGGGGCTTTTGCGGTCATTTGTTAAATGATTTCATTTTTGAGCGCTTTTTATGGTGAAAAGTGTTTCTAAAAATTCTGAAGACATTAAAGATATAAAATAGTGTAATATATATCTAAGCATTATGAAAGAGGAGTAATAATAATCATGACTGCACGTTTAAATTATTCATGATAATAATGAGAAAAAATATCTTGCTGATAATAAAAATGACAATAGTTTTAGTTTATTGATAATAATATTATTATTAATTATAATAATAATAATAATAGTTGATTGCATAAAAAATTTAATTGCAGTTTATTTTTTGGACCATATGTATATGATTTCTCTAATACAAACAAATACATACAAGTTCAATTATAGATAAGGTAAAATTTTGGCACATTTACAGATGGCAGAATAAAAAAAGACAAAGAGACTAAACAAAGGTAAAAAAAAGTGCAAATCATCATTGAGTGTAGTTAATATTCAAACTTTAACATTAATTTTAAAGTTTGTATTATCCTTCTTTACACCTTGTGTGTGTCCTACGACTTAGCAGACACCGTATGTGACATTCTGTATCACTGTGAACGAACGGTGTCTTGGTAGACCTCATTTGCTTTTAACATCTCCCAACATAAACACCAAACTATATACCTGATATATTTCAGCATTTTGAAACATTAATGTAATTTCAAACAAAATGCTCTTCGTATTAGGTACCATGTCAATTTTGTTTACTTCAAAATATTTTTAATGTTTTATCATATGTCACCAACTCTGAAATTTCAAAATCTGTTTCATAACTATTTTTGTCTTATTCTCTTAAGCATAACATTTCTAAAAATTTTTAAATATATTTGCTTCATTTACCTACATTTGAATTATTGGGTATGTTGATGGATGGACACAAACATGGCTCTTCTTCATATTCATTTATTTTTCTATATGACAACTTTGAAGAAGCATGTAGAAAATAAAAAGTAGGAGTACATTAATTGAAACACGTTACTTTTCTTTCTTTCTTTCTTTCTTTCTTTCTTTCTTTCTTTCTTTCTTTCTTTCTTTCTTTCTTTCTTGTGCACAGTAACTGCATTTTGGCTCTGCTGCTGCTGGCACCTCATCCACAGCATTCCACAGCCATTAGAAGTCAGGATTGCCATGCAGTTCAGAGCGGGTGGCTTATTTAAGAAAGTCTAGGACTGCCCTCTGTACTGTGCTGTTGCAAAATGTTCATTTCCTTGGGTTATTGAGGGTCATACAATGCTGCTTGGTTAATAGGAATTTGCATGTTGCTCAGGTGTGAATGTGTCCTTGACATTGTTTTTGAAGATGCCCACCAAGTTCCCCTGTCAGGAAACAGCCAACAGAGTTACATTTGGAGCCTCCCATCTTGGAAAGTGAATTTCATTTTTAATACTAATGTATAACGTTAGATTGGTTAACCAGACAGACAGACAGACGGACAGACAGACAGACAGACAGATAGATAGATAGATAGATAGATAGATAGATAGATAGATAGATAGATAGATAGATAGATAGATAGATAGATAGATAGATAGATAGATAGATAGATAGATAGATAGATAGATAGAGGTTTGTTATGGGTGTTGCTCACCACTTAACAGTCCTGCTCATCTTCTTCTCACTGAATGCATTTCTGCATGTTGTGGTCATTTTTTGGATGCCAGCCTTTGCGACATCTGGATCTTTTCTGAAATGCCATCACTGTGCTATTGCTTTCAGTGTTTATGTCAGTATGTGGAAAAGTGTATGTGTTGTGCATTCTTGCGCCCGAATCAGAAGCTGTAATCTTCTGTCAGTTAAAGGGTGCCTTAGATGGCATACGATGTTGTGGGTGATGGTGTGATGTTGGCTGTTGTGTGAAGTGGCACATCGAGGCCCCCTAACACAGGAGTCTGTTGAAAAGCCAACATCATTTGGCTTGTTGATTCTCATCTCATTTAATTATCATAATGCATTTGCTGTGAAGTGTGTATGCGCTTGTGTGTCTGTTGTTAAAATCATTACGGTGTCATTTTCAAGCTGGTCTACACCTGATGCTTTAATATCAGGCAGTTTTTGATAATGCAGCATCAAACCAGAGCACATCTTGTGGTTGTAAGAGATGCAGGTTTTGTTTAGCTCATCCGACAAGGTCACTTAATGGTTTCTGAATGCTTGGCTTATTTCAGTGCTCAAGGCCACATGCTTAATGATAGAAAGCATATAATCGTAAAAAAATCTTTTATATAACTATAAAGGCAGGGCTTGTCTCATTTACTGGTGCAGATTACACACAGAGGCTGATTATCACTACATCCGTTTAGCTGAGAGATGATCTGGCAGAGAATCACTCTTGTAATTATAAAGTGGCACTGGAGTGAGAAATGTCACAAGAACAGGGACCCTCCTGATCTTAGTATCCCTAATAAAATATAAATTTACAATAACTGTTTGATGAAGGACGGCACGGTGGCGCAGTGGTAGCGCTGCTGCCTTGCAGTTAGGAGACCTGGGTCCACCCTGCGTGGAGTTTGCATGTTCTCCCCGTGCCTGTGTGGGTTTCCTCGGGGCGCTCTGGTTTCCTCCCACAGTCCAAAGACATGCAGGTTAGGTGGATTGGCGATTCTAAATTGGCCCTAGTGTGTTTGTGTGTGTCCTGCGGTGGGTTGGCACCCTGCCCAGGATTGGTTCCTGCCTTGTGCCCTGTGTTGGCTGAGATTGTCTCCAGCAGACCCCCCAAGACCCAGTGTTTGGATTCATCAGGTTGGAAAATGGATGGATGGATGTTTGATGAATATAACTCATTTAGAGACAATCAGAAATGCCCTCAGAGTGGTTGCAATAGTAAGTACTGCTCCCTCACAGCTCACCACCAGTCTGCAATTTATACACTGAATTTCTCTTTAGTACCACTTTACTGGACTGTGTGGTTCCTTGTAGCACCATTGCTTGAAGACATTTAAATCTGGGAAGGGTTCTTAGCATATGAAATTACTCCTTAGAGCTGGAAGAGGTTCCTAATATGTGGACGGCACAGAAACCTTTAACATATAGTAGATTGCATACTAAAAGATCCAGTAGACTTGAACTTAGCTTGTGTTATTGTTTGCAGAAGGGACCTTTTTAAAGACATATAACCATAGGCATTTCACATGTCATTGTTTCTGGAACCTTCATGTGGAATGGTCTTCTATGAACCAAAAATGGTTAGCCTATGGCGTTGTTCTGAAGACCCATTTTGGCATCTTTATTTTTAAGAGCGTAGACGGGTTCTGCTCACATTTCATAGGCATACAGATTCTCCTGAGCAATAACCCAAAACTGGCTCTTGTTAAATGCCATTTGATATAGGATTAGTAAAAGCAGTGCTAATGTTTGTGATATGCCATCTGATGGAATGAAAAATGAAAATTTTGGTTATAGTAGATAGTATTTAAAAAGAAGGGAACATAATGTGCACAATATACACCAATAAGTGGTGCCTCTCTTAGTCTTTCTAATCTAGGCGGATGATCTGTCTATCATTAGCTGGCCCACTTCCCAGTCTCTGCATTTTCACCAATACCTCCTCCATCTCTCTCACCTCCTGTACTGCTCTTTACAGAATCTTTGGCTTATTTTCCTCCCATCCGTTCAACTCCTGCAAACCCCTGCCCTCTTATCTCCAGGTTCACAAAAGGATCGTCTAAAAATGTTTTTTAAGACCCAGTGAATAGCCATTTCTAGTGACATTGCATTGAATACATTCAGTGACAATCTTGAGAACACTCACAGGCATCATTGTAAACTTTACACTAGTGGTTAGAGGTGTCTCAGCAATCACGCCCCTCAACTCTCTGTTAAAGGACAAGGCCTTCCTGCTGCCATCAGTTGGACTGGATGACTCCTATTAGATTATCCCATCACCCACCCATGTCCTTCCTCTGTACGAGCAGTGTTTATTTTCAGGGTGTCTCTACCATCCGTGATTGCATAGTCTTCTTTGACAGAGGTTCAGCCATCTCTGGGTTGACTGCCTTGTTGTGTTCTTCTGATTTTTGTTGCTAGCAGCCCTCCAAGGGCACCCTACATATTTATAGGCCGGGTATACTGCCCTATCATGGCCATGTAAGCTGCCATTACATGTGCCTCTCTGTCTGTGCCTTTTATGACCCAGCCCCTGTTTGGCATGCAGCCACAGTTCTTACTGGGTCATCTTTGTATATGTAGAAAAGAAATCCCAGTCATCATTACCCATCATTTTCATGATGCTTTTCCTGGTGCTGGACTGACCAGGTCACACTGTCCTCAACAAGCTCCCCCAGATGCCCCAAGGTCAGTTTAGTGATATGAGGTGTTTCCTGGGTCTGCTCCTCTATTCTTTCATAGGGGACTGTTTCTTGTACATCACTTGTGAAAAGCACATGGGGGTATCTTACTGCTGTATCTGCCTCCACTCAGTCTGTAGAATGTGGGGTGTTATTGATTTAAAAGAAATTTATAAATTATACACATCTAATCAATATGTTTCCCGGCATTTTCAAACTATATAGTCAGTGATATTTTTGCAGTAAGGGCCAGTGGAGCACAGCCGCCTCAGATGTTATGCAAAATAAGTAACAGACTTCAATCAATTATTTAAATTAAATGACTGAATACTGAAGGGTGGCATGATGGCGCAGTGGTAACGCTGCTGCCTCACAGTAAGGAGACCAGGGTTTAAAACACATGAAACTTAAATGTTCTCCTCATGTCTTTGTGAGTTTCCTCCCACAGTCCAAAGACACGTGAATTGGCAATGCTAAATTGGCCCTTGTGCATGTTGGGTGTGTGTATATGTGTGTTTGCCCTGTGGTGCACTAGCACCATGTCCAGAGTTTGTTCCTGCCTTTGCGCCCTCTGCTAGTTAGGATAGGCTCCAGCACCCCCCGTAAACCTGTTCAGGACTAAGTCGGCTAGAAAATGACATGACATACTGATCACATTGAACTGCTTAAGACAAATCTACACTTTGTCATCTGAAATAAGTGTGTTTCCAATTTTCCATCATACAATTAATATTATTTCTGAATTAGTAAAATATTGCTTTGCATAGTATGTGGAAATATCTTCATGTGGAGTGTTTGGAGCCTGTTTCTGGCTCTTAGGACCAGCTCTATTGGCCCTGCAGTGGTCTAGGCTTTTTTTTGGGTGTGTAACCTATCCGGTTAGCAAGATGGTTTGATAGCTAGAGCACCTTAATCAATAAATTAAAATGATTTTTTTTTTTATTAAATCACACATTTTTACTTAATCTTTGAGCTTTTCAGTCAAAGCTATCCAGCCTATGCTGACACAAAGGTATGAAAAGTCTTGTGATTGACTGGCACCCCTTTAAAAAGTAGCCACAAAAATAAAAGATGAACATCAGGAATGCATTGAGCACAATAAATTATGCTGATGGGACTGAGGAGCATCTTTATCTTCATCCACTGCTAGAGAAGACCACCTGAAGGTGATTAATTTGAAAATACATTAATGAATCTGTATGAATTTTCCATTTTATGGAAAATAAGTCAGCAGTTTAAAGCTCCTGTTTCAGAGAAATACAGAATCCTGGAATGGAATAAATAGGTATGTATGCAGAAAATAATCTGTTCACTTTTTTGCCAACCTCCCAATGTCCACCAACACCAGGCCCCCCAGTGGTTAGTTGTGCAAGCAGATAGCTCCAGTCTTGTGTTTGAATTGTGCTTTGTTTGTAGCTTGTATGGTTCTGTCTGTGTTATAGTGGCTTGTCCTTTTTCAACTCAAAGCCATTGACTTTAAACTTGAGGCGTTTTTGCTTCAGTTTAGGCAGCTCATACTAAACAGGTTGCCAGGCTCTCATTTTTTTTTTTTTTTTTTTTTTTTTTTTTAGTAAATAAAGAAAATGTCAGGGGGCATCTCAGTGCCAATTGAGGCAAATCAGACAAACGTCTCTCACTGTTTGATTGATTTTTTTGTGAAGTGAAAGATATGTGAGCTTGCATGTCTCGCTAGTCACTAGAATATGAGGGTCAGGTTATTATTAGTTAGGTGCGTTCATAATAACATTAGAAAAGTCTGCAAATGTATAGGAAAATTATGGTATAGTCTACCAGAAATTTCATGCCAAAAATGCCATTGTATCAAGCAATAACAGATTGCTTACTTACTGGACCATGAAAATATACAAAATTGGATGCGTTTTTGTTCAACAAGAAAATTTGTATTTAGTGCCCCACAGGATTTACTTACACAGACGATGGATAATGTAATTAACATTTGGAGATTACTTGTCAATTTTCTCTTTGTCCATATAATTTCCCAGTTATCTATTTTGAGACAGCGTGGAGAGTAGCACAGTAGTCCTCCCTGTGTGGAGTTTGCATTTTCTCCCTGTGTTAGGGTGTGTTTCCTCCCACAGTCCTAAGAAATGCAGGTTAGGTGGATTGAAGACACTAAATTGGTCCAAGTGTGTGTGTGTTCACTCTGTGATGGACTGGCACCCTGCCCATGGTTTGTTTTTGCACCCTATGATAGCTGAGATAGGCTCCATCACCCCATGAAATCCTGTTCAGGACTACACGAGTTAGAATATGACAAACTGAGGGTAATTTAGGAGCAATTTACCTTCCAGAATTTTAAAACCTCTACAATGATTCCTGTTGTTTCTCCTGGCTTTTCAAATTAAGCTTGTGAAGTCATTCTTACAATTTTAGCTCAGTACCTCCGGGTATCAGCACTTACAAGGTTAGTAACATCCTTTTCTTCCATTGTTGCAGTGATTATTACACCAAGTCAGGAGTCACCAGTTACTGTAGTTTAACTGTGTTTGTGTCACCCTCTCATGATTCAGGAAAATAGTTTCAGCAATTTATTAACTTTCTCAATACAGTATCTTGTTGTACTACTCTAGATGCAGATAGCTATTGTTCTTCAGTACCCTAGATCCTTTTAATAAGGGGCTACTGAATGTTCTGACCATTTTATTTTTTAGATAAAATCCTAATGTCTGTAATGCATAAACACACAATCATATCATTTGCTTCCTTGTTTTCTAGTCGGGGTCATGTAGTCTGCTCTTTCCCCAGCCATTACCCTTTATAGGTTCACACTGACCTCCAGCGGTGTCATTCTCTTGCTGTTATTTTTATACATGTGACATTTTTGAAGATCAAATTAGCAAGTGAAATGGCGTTGGGTTGGAAACTGTAACACATTCTTTATTTTGGTAGTAAAAGAAGAATTGCAAAATACTGTCAGTTCTATGAGCTTCACAAAACATGGCATGTTAATGATTTAGTGGTATAATATATAGCAACAACTTTCACAACATCCACGGACAGGATAATTATCGGATTATCTTGCAATTAATCAAACATGCACATCTTTGAGATGAATTAGGAAAACAGAGAGAAAACCCCACACATGGGAAGAACGTGCAAACTCCACACGGACAGACTGGTTGTGAGATTTGAAGTGAGGGTGCTGAATCCATGAGATAGCAGTAGTTATGCCACCCTACTGATGTAATTACGTTCTGTAATCCAATCTAGGCTTGTTTAATGTGGTGGCTGTATGCTTGTCACTCAGTAACTTAATTCTGTTAATGCTGTAGTAGCAATTTATGTATGGCTAATGGTTAAGTTTAAAATAGGGACCACACTTCATTTTGATTATTTCTGATGATATATAAGATGCTTTTGAGTGTGAGGGATATGAATATATTTATATAATAAACTGAGTTTTTTTCATTGAACTTTAAATCAGGGTATATAGGGGGCAGCAGTGGTCTCAGTGGTTTGTGCCATTGGTCTCCTTGCCTTGATTGTGTGGAGTCTACATATTCTCATTCTCTTTGTGTCTTTTTTTTAGGGTTTGAGTAAATTATTATACAAAGCAAATATTAAAAATTATTGTATCCTAAGGAAAATGTGGCAATTTTTTTAGATTATTTTTAATCAAAAAAAATGAAGAAAGTTATCAGAAGCCGTTCTTAGATAATAAAAGATAATTGTTATCACAGGTAATTTGGAGATGACTATGATTATGTGTTATTACAGATAATCATTGCATAGCCGTGGTTCATTTTAATTACAAGTAATCTTAAAAAATCATAGCTACTTGCTAGGTAATTGGTATATAATTACTTATAATTGTTATCCGACAAAAAATGAAAATAATCTTAGGTAACTTTTATAACAAATAAACTGATAGCCAATCACATTTAATTATTATTAAAAGGAATCACATCCTAAAAATGTTTTTTTACACTTAATCTGTAGGCAGCAGAGGTGATTTGGGGGGAGAGCCCTAGGCAAAAAACTCCATAGAGCCTGACAGCTCACCCGACATGATAACGTTTATTATAATTAAAGTCTAAATTAATAATTCTGATTACATTCAATGTTACTAAAAAAGTAATGTTAGTCACAAACACTTGCACAATGGACATGGAGTACCCATGTAAAAGGACGCCATTTGGTGTCCCGGTTTGGGAGCCCCAGGTATTTGGCTGCCTTGCCTCTGGTAGGCATCACAAGTAATTCTTAGATCAGTAATATGAATATGATGAAAGTCAGTTGTTATCTGTCCCTAACTAACCACTAGGTAATCTCAGTTATTGGGTGTGACAAGTTATCCTTATATATAATTTGATACTGTCTGTATGTATGGTGTTCGTGTCAATACCCCGTATGTATGGTGTTCATGCTAATACCTCGACTCAACACAAGTTAGAACCATGCAATGGGACTCTGCCTCTGTAGTTAGAACATAATGTGGCAAACACGTACACAGTATTGCATGATTGGCTAAGAATGTGTGAATGCTTCAGTGACACTGCTGGACGGGCGAGTATAGTAAGTCGGTGTTGGTTCGAGCAGATAACAGTAAGTTCGGTTGGTTTTTGGAATGTTGGTTTGGTGGGGCGTATTTTCCAGGACTAACATCGTCAACTGACTTAAACCCTTTGACAGCTCCGGAACTGTAAGTAATTTAGAACGTATCGTCATTTGCTTGGTAAGTCGAAATCTATCTTTGGGCATCCGTCCTTCTGACATCTATTGGCAAACTGAGTAATGATAGCTAGGTATTAACAGCGGTCATTGTTTAAATTTTAGCTGATCTCAGATCTAAAATGACCACGCCAACATAATTATTACTCCAACTCTGATTACAGTCGTAAAATATGGTTTGTTTTGAAAATTTGTTTGCCGGAAAAAATCAGATGAGGTGTGCAGAATAGCTGAGTTCACGTCTCACGGCCCGTTTAAACAGAAAGCTCTTCATTACATCGGCCGAAAAGGTCTATTTTAAGCACAATTCAGTGCCATGATAACAAAATCATTTCAAGTACTTAAAAAAACAAATAATTCTTTGCAGAGAAAATATGGATTTCACAAATGTAGAATTTGTAGCCTAATTCGATCGGGCTCCCAGTCGCTTTCTTTATGTTTGAGCACCACGGCACCTCTGTTGCTTTTGAAATTAAGTAGAGTTTGCCGGTTCCAAGCGTCAACTGGATAATAACATACATATGAGACCACAAAACAAGCACATTAGTGAGTCTTCATTATTTGTTAATTTATTTTTATTTTTAAAGTTGTATTTTTTTAATTATATTTTTCTCAAGCAATTAAAAAAAAACACTTTATATTCCACCTGGGCAACACCGGGTATTTCAGCTAGTTTGTATATAAAAAAATACAGTTGTTATCTCAGATAATGAGTTGATTACAAATCACTAGTAACTTTTTCCACACATAATCTATGGGTCAACATGGCTAAGTTTTATAAATGTTTAAGTAAATATTTACAGGTCATTAAATTAGATTATTTGTGATTTATCTCTATTGTATAAAAAAATCTTGGAACGAGGCCAGACTTTTTTCAAGAGACTTTTTCAAGTCACGCCCTCGTTTCAACCATATTCAACCACACACCCGGTACTCTGCAACACTGTTGTCTTTCCACTCTTCCAGCAAGATTTGTCTTCTTTCTCCCGACTATGACTCCCTGGATGAAGAAGGCTACTCCTTTTATGAAAAACCAGGAAGCAGTTTCGGTGTAGTGATACTGTGGCTCGGGAGTATTTCCAGGTACGTCTAGAGCCTGGCGAAGTAGGGCTCGTAAATCTTCTCAGCACCCCCTGGAGAAACCCACAGGACCTATCGGGTTGGCCAAAGGAAATCCAATTGCCAATACGCCCTGTTGGTCTCTTTAGCAGTACTGAAGTCCAGGACGGCTGCCACTTAGGGTGTTAGGGGAGACAATGTCCTTTATAAGGTTGTCTTCCTCTGTCCTTTCATGTTATTTGCATCTCTGTCGGGTAAAAGTCCTAGTTCTGCTTCAGTTGGGATTCCAGTCCCAGCATGCCATAAAATAAACAAACAACAATTGCTCGCAAAATGTACATGAATACAGGAATGTATATTAGAGGTTAATAAGTTAGTAATCACCAATGTTTTTATAACTGGTGGACAATAGGTAATCACAAGTAATTCTTACCATATGTAATCTGGGAATTACTCACAAGTAATTGTTAATTGTTAGATAATTACGTGTAAATGCTAGCATACATTATCTGTAGGGGGCAACTGAGATCATGCATAATTTGTAGAAAGTCTCAAGTAATTGGTATGATATGTAAAATGCTGAGCTATTGTTATCACATTTTCTGTAGATAATCAGTAGGGATGGGAATTGTTTGAGAGTCTGCAATAATATTGTTATTTTGTATGTTTATTAGGTATTGCAATTTCTCAAAGCAATATAATGCAATTTATGATTCCCTTTTAATTTGACTGAAGTTAAATTTAAAATTCACATTAAAAAATGTGTCAATATATTAACAACCATAAACCTTCTCCATAACCTTTCGTCCCTATTAAATGTTTCTTTAACTGAAGAACTGTATTTCAAGTATATTGTTAATCTCCTCATTCAGATGGGAAACACTGAATTTATGGTACACAATACAGATATTGGTGTAAATTTAGCACTAAGAGGTAACTTATTGGATACGTTTTTATGTTTGTATTAGGGCTACCAACCAGTAACTTACATCAGAATTTTTCTTTTTTGATTTTATGGTTTTTGGACAGTGCAGATTGCAGTTTTGAACATTAGAACATTAGAACACTCTAGACGAGAACAGGCCATTCAGCCCAACAAAGCTCGCCAGTCCTATCCACTTATTTCTTCCAAAAAAACATTGAGTTGAGTTTTGAAAGTCCCTAACGTCTTACTGTCTACCACACTGCTTGGTAGCTTATTCCAAGTGTCTATCTTTCTTTGTGTAAAGAAAAACTTCCTAATGTTTGTGCGAAATTTACCCTTAACAAGTTTCCAACTGTGTCCCCGTGTTCTTGATGAACTCATTTTAAAATAACAGTCTCAATCCACTGTACTAATCCATCCATTTCCCAACCCGCTGAATCTGAACAC